>NC_133769.1:121693913-121705622 GCF_003597395.2 Chelonoidis abingdonii
AACTCAGCAGAGTTTCCACCTGATCTTCCAAGTCCTCTTATCTTTTCTTCGAGCAGCGTCTATCGCGCACGTCATGCAGTACAAAACTCCTTTCGGTGAGAGACACAAGAAAGATGACCGATGTGGAGCACACTAGGAGGGAGCACCACTGAGAGGGAGACTATTTGTCTGCATGAATGCCAGCCTGAATACGAGCTGATCTCGGACAGAAATAAGAACTGGAATCAGGTGGAAACTCTGCTGATTTAGACGAGGGGTTTTGAGCAGTGATAGGAACACCAGACATGATGAGGCAACAGGGATAAGCTCAGATGGCAGAGTGAAGCAGGACCACAGAAGTTCCTGTAGAAGGGAAACTGCAAGCGCTTGGACAACGGAACAGTGGACCGTGGGAAGCATGTGATAGAGAACCAGGTAGAGGAAAAGATGCCAGCGAAAGAAAATAATCAAAAATGCTTGAAGTTGGAAAATGAAAATGAGCACAGCAGTGTGCGTGAGAGAGAGCAGAAGACGTGGCTCGTCCAATAAGGGAGGAGCAGGAGCAAACCAAGTATGAGCCCCAGAAGGTGCAAGGCCGCGAATACGATCGAAGAGAAGTTGAGGCCAAGCTGTGCAGAGATAACAGGCAATCACATGTAAACCAAAAAATTACGGTGAATTGGAAGACTCCTTACTGAAAGACATAGACAGCCTGATACTACGTCTGATCGCGAGAACTAGAAGGTGTACTGTGCCATGGTAGATACAGGAGTGGACTCTAGGCTGAAAAGAATCACTAGCGGAGCGGAAGAACCGTGATTGTCCTTCATGTGGAACGAAAGAACTGACAACGGCTCATTACCTCGCTGGACAGAAAACGAGACTATACCAGACCTAAAGAACGCTCAAGAAGACTCAGTGACCTTCAAGTGGGATCTGCCTAGGTTCCTAGAAAGGGTGACCGAAGGAGTGACAAAGCATATACAATTAACAGATGGCTCAGGCATGTGCTATAAGAAATAGCGGCTTGATGTACCGGGTTGGAGAGATCGACAGACGACTTTCTTGCGATGGACTTCACCCTCCAGTAAGCAAATTCACTTCTAGAATGGAGCTCGCACACTCATTAAGAGAGCTTTAAACTAAGGAAGTTGGGCGAGATGGTTGGGAAAGATTCCAGTGAGATCCCTCCACGCCCAAAATTAACCTGGAAGGGGAAGTAAACAAAGTGAGAGGGGATACGCTTGTCGGACCGAAAGATTGACCAAGAAAACACAGCATGAGAAACTCTAAACAGATAGCTGGTGGTAGAAGTCTCGTGCAAACGAGCGAGTAGAAGAAGGTCACTGATGCCCAACAGCCAAATTAAAATGCTGTACACTAATGCAAGGAGCCTAGTAACAAGATGAGGCAACTCGCGACCTACATGGGCAAGGCAAGTGAAACCAGGATATTATATAGGGAACCAGAAACCTGGTAATAGTACTACCCAATGGATAACAGGTATGAGTCTTGCCCACATGCTCAGGGTTTAGCTGATCGCCATATTTGGGGTTGGGAAGGAATTTTCCTCCGGGGCAGATTGGCAGGGGCCCTGGAGGTTTTTCACCTTCCTCTGCAGCGTGGGGCATGGGTCACTTGCTGGTGGATTCTCTGCAGCTTGAGGTTTTCAAACCACAATTTGAAGACTTTAATAAGTCAGACATCGGTTAGGGGTTTGTTATAGAAGTGGATGGGTAGGATTCTGGGCCTGCTTTGTGCAGGAGGTCAGACTAGATGATCATATCGGTCCCTTCTGACCTTAAAGTCTATGAGTGTATAAATAAATAAATCATCTGGCTTTTCGCCAAATATAAAACAAATATTTATTGAACACTTCTGCTTTTCTGTGTTATTGATAGTGCTACCTCTTTCCATCTAGAAATGGATGTGTACTATTGTTAGGATTTTTTATTCCTAATATACTTAAAAATAAAACAATATCCTTTAATTTGCCAGCCAGAGAATTTGCCTTGTGTCCTTTTGCATCCCTTAGCAATTTCCTATAATTCCTAACTTCTGGTTTCTAGTCATTTCCATCAACCTCTCTTTCATTTGTTATATGTCGTTCCTATTATAACTGCTTTCCCTTTCTCCTTAAGCCATTTTTTAAAAGTGTGGGCTTTTTGCTTGATTGTGGCTTTTGGGGCATCTAGTAAAATGTTCTTAAGCAATCCCCAATTATCATTTACAGTTTTCTGTTTAAATTATTTCTCCCAATTCATTTAGGTCATAGTTGTTTTTAAATTTGTGAAATTGACCCTTTTAAAGCACCAAGTATACTTATTAATTGTTTGGATTTGATTAAATTTATGTGCAAGTAGAATAAAGTCATGATCACTTGTACCTAAGCTACCACTAATTTTTAGTTCTGTGATCAGCTCCTCTTTATTTATCATGACAAAGTCTAATATAAAATCTCCCCTGTGCTCGATGCAACACTTCTTGAATTAGGAAATTGTCATCTATAATTACTTAGAAATTCCAAGGATGGCAACTTGAGACCTCTTTCACACATCACTCAAGGAGTTACTGCATAGTAGGTTAGTGCACACAAGCTTGCTGAGCAGAAACAACCTGCATAGACACTGTTATAGTGCAGTGGAAGTCACAGAGTATGGCTTAGCATACTGCTCTTTCATGGACAGCTGGAGAGGGTGCTTCTGAAAAATGACCCAACTGATCAGGGAAATGTGCTCCTACTATGAGGCCAGGGATTAGTTGTGGGCAATAAATGTATTGTTACCAAGAAGACTACTAAAATATGTTTGTGTTTTGAGTTTTATGAAGAATTTACATGGGGGAGCTGTTCCTCAATGAAATTTTTAAATCAAAGTTTTACCAAAAATATCTATTGAGGTAACAAATAACATCGGTAACAAATTATATTAGTTGAATAAAAACAATTAAACATGAACATAGTGCAAAATTAAGACCAATGGAACTATAGCATCTCCAAACTATAGAGTGGTCACAATTTCCTGTAAGTGATGATGTGTTCTCCATCTCCAGGTGGTTGGTGGGGTGGTATTAGTTGTCAACATTTAGCGTGACCACTAGGGGGCACAGAAGTAGTAGAAGTGGCTACATCTTACCCAGCCTTTTTTTAAATACCAACCCCCACAGAATTTGATTTTTATCACCCTGGGGGATGGCCACTCTGGGTAAGCAGATTCCAGATGTTGTGTCAGGCTTCCAGTTTATACCAGCAGTTAGAGGAGAAACAAGTTAAGACCCTGCTGTATACAGTGGGATCTGTAGAAGAGAATATTATCCTTCCCAGAAGCCTCACAACTGCTCAGATGAAATAGTTCAATAGAGTTGAAAAATTGGATAAGTATTTCTTTCCACACTGCAATGTGATTTTTTTAAGCAAGCACAATTTCACTTATACAAGCAAGAGAAGGGGGAGTCAGTGAATGATTTCATAAACAGCCCTGCACAACTTAATCCAATGCTGTGGCTATGGGGAGATGAGTGAAGAATTGATCAGAGACAGGCTTACTTGAGGGCTGAGGGACAGCCAACTTTCAGAAACACTTCCAAATGATCCTAACCTCAAACTAGAGGCAGCCAAGAACATAGTCCTCCAAAGCAAGAGATTCTTCTCAGGAGTAACTTTGAGGAAGAATCCACTGTAGATACCACAGACATGGGGAGGAAAATATCTCAGGATGGCAAGAAACCAAACCTACCCAGACCAGTACATGTACAAAGTGATCCAAAGAGAGCGATTGCTAACATGGAGTAAAGAAAAGAAATACAGCAAGAGCATGAAAGAATGCCCATGGTGTGGCAAACCACCTCACAGCAAACAGCTTTGTCTAGCAAGAAACACCACATGCAGGAAACGTCTTTTTTTTTTTAAAGGGACATTGTGCAACAGTCTGCCAGTTTAAACATATGGTAACACCTTGTCTTTCAAGAACATAACCCAAAAGACACTCCTACTTTGGAGCCGTAGGAGATAACCAAAAAGAACTACCATTGATCATCCACAATTGCCTTGGGAAAATATAAAGCAAACTCCGAAATAGATACAGGCATTGATATAATAGTGATTTCAGAATAATTTTTCAGTAGGATGAAACCACCAAAACGCCAAAAGCTAACAAAAAGATATTGAAAGTCCTAGGACAGTCCCCATTAAATGTAAAAGGAAAAATTTTGGCCACTGAAACTCAGAAAGAAGACTATATCCAAAGAGGTTTACATTGTAGATGGCCTATGCAGTGCAGTACTAGCCACCTACTAATCATAGCCCTAGAACCTGAGATCAGGAAGAGATTCCCAAAATTCTTCCAAGAACTGGGGGAAACGGAGGGAGAAACCACATTAAACTTATACCATTTGCTCTGTTGACACCTAGTAGATTCCCCCTCCCATTACTGCCCAGGGTGAAAGAAGAGCTCAGCTGTGTAGATCAGATGGGTGTAATTTCCAGAACAGACACCCACCTGAATGGAGTGCTGGCATGGTAGTGGTCCCAAAGCCAAATGACAAAGTTTGGATCTGTGTAAACCTTACCAAGCTCAAAAAGAATATCTGTAGTAGAGAGCAACATATACTCCTATATGTTGTACACAGTCTTGGACAACTTACTGAAACAGATGTCTTAAAATTGGATATTCCATCTGGATTTTGGCAGATATCACTTGCTGAAGAATCTGCAATGCTAATGATCTTCATGATACCTTTTGGAAAGTTTTATTTCAAGAGGCTACCATTTGGAATACCATCTGCTCCTGAACACTTCCAGAGGATGATGTCAACTCTTGGAAGGGGTTTTCTGCCAAATGGATCCTTATCTCATTATTTACCAATCGACCCTACATGACCAACATCTGTTTACAGTCCTGGAAAAACTGGAGAAAGCAGGACTAACACTTAATGACAAGTGCAAATTTTAAAAAGGCAGAATCTCATTTCTAGGCCAGATCATTGATGGGCAGGAATCAGGTCAGATCCAGAGAAAGAGCAAGTGATTACCCAGGTAAAGGAGCCTCAAAGTGTCAACGAAATATGTTGATTCATGAGTATGGTGACACTCCTGGGAAAATTTCTACTTCACCTGGTGGGAAAGTTTGAAGCCATTGTGAGAATCCATGAATTCACAAAATGCTCGGTATTGAGGACATTCAGACATTCAGAGAAATAAAGCAAGACCTGAGCAATTCACGAGTTTGAGTCCTATGTAAGCCAAATAAAACCACTACAGTTTCAGCTGATGCCTCATCTTATGGGATGGGGCAGTCCTCCTTCAGGAACAATCACCACTGTGGTGCCCTGTAGCATGTGTCTCATGAACACTAACCAATACAGAGCAGCACTGCACAACACAGAAAAAGCAGCCCTAGCCGCTGCATAATCTTGTGAACATCTTTGATTATAATCCTCAGTTTTCCTCTGAGATTCTTGAGGGTATGTCTACACAGCTCACAGAAGCGACCCTCCCAGCCTGGGTCAACAGACTTGGGTTTGCCGGGCTTGTGCTCTAAAAACAGCTGTGTAGACAGTGCTTTGAAGTTGTGGCTCAGGCTGGAGCTCAGCTCTGAAGCATGGGAGTCAGGAGATGGTCTTGACCTTTGTAACAAAAGGTGCTCCATCACAGCCGTTTGCCTCTGCACTGTGTCCTTTTCTAGGGCCAGCTACTCCATTTTGAGCCTTTGTCATTGCTCCAGGAAACCTTTTTTCCACACTTCCCTCTTTGCAGTCCCTCATTCCTTGAACATATCCTTGGGTCCTTTTCCCCCCTCCCATCAGAGGTTTGTCAGCCTCTCAGCAGGTGATATGTCCCCTATATGCATGGAGCAGTGTGTTACAGGTGCTAAAGGGAGTCAGAAAAAGCACAAGTATATACTGTAGCACTCCTAGTCTCCATGCTAACAATGATAAAATGTTGCTTTTCCTCGCAGTTTTGGAATGTGGAATTCTCTTCTCGCTCTGGTTCATTTTGAGATAAGAAATTTTCCAAATTACTTCCCTCTTGTATAGGACCCCTTTAAAAATGCTGGGTGGGTGGGTGAATGGGGTCAGCAAAGAGCTTATTGTTAATTACAAGTGCACCTCTGCTGGCTATCCTTCTGTTGGTGGACATTATCCTCAGGAAGATCCCTAGGAGACAGAAGAGACTCGTTCAGAAAGGCAATGGGCAAACCCAGAAGATATGCAGTGCTGTTCTTAACCAGGATGATGTCTCTCCCAGCTAGTGCAGCAGTAGAAGGGAAACACTAATTATATAAGCAGCCTTGAGAGAACTACTTTGCCTTGCAATGTGCATGTCAAAATAGGAGTCTGGCTTTGACTTAAATTTTCTGACACTCACTGTCATAAACAGATAGCTAATGGTTAATGTCTCTTTTACCTGTAAAGGGTTAACAAAACAGTGACCTGCAACGCCTGACCAAAGGACCAATCAGAAAACCAAATACTTTCAAATCTCGGTGGAGGGAAGCCTTTGTTTGTAGTTTTTGGGGTTTTTTTTTGTTCTCTCTAAGTCCTGGAAGGGACTAGACGTGCAACCAAGTTTCTTGCCAATCTCCCTGCTACAGTCTCTTATATATTCAGAATAGTGAGTATTAAATAATACTCAGTTATAGTCTTTTGATTGTTTCTGCATTTGCAACTGTGTATCTAGCTGGTAAAGTTTTAATGTGTATTTGGCTGAAAGTATTTTAAATTGTATTTCTGTTGAAGAAGGCTTTTCTCCATTGTCTATAAGCTAAAAGACCCTGTAATATTTACCATCTAGATTACAGAAATAACTTTTACTTTTTTTCTTTCTTTTTATTAAAAGTTTTGCTTTTTAAAACCTGTTTGATTTTTTCCCCAGTTGAGGCTCAAGGAAATTGAGTCTGTACTTACCAGGGAAGTGGTGGGGAGACAGAGAGAAAGAAGGGAAGGGGAAGGGGGAATCCCTTTGTTTAGATTCATGGAGCTTGAATCTGTATTGCCTCTGGGTGAGGTGGAAAGCCTCTGTTTTAAGATTCAAGGAGTTGAATCCCAGTGATCTTCTAGGGTAACCCAGGGAGGGGAAGCCTAGGAGAGGCACTAAGGAGGGAAAGAGCTTACTTTCCTGGTATTAAAATCGAGGGGGTCTGGGTCTTGGGGGTCCCCAGGGAAGGTTTTGGGGAGATTAGAGTTTTATCAGGCACTCAGAGTCCTGATTGGTGGCAGCGTACCAGATCTAAGATGGTAATTAAGCTTAGAGGACTTCATGCTAGTACCTCATTTTTGAACTCTAAGGTTCAGATTGAGGAAAGTATACTATGACACTCACAAATCAGCATAAAATATACTGCAAAATAAATAGAATCCTGCAATAATTGCTCTAATTCCAAGGATTTCTGATAACCATGAATGTCTTAAAACTCCTCAGGCATTTACCTCAAAATTTCAAGTTGACTAAAAGCTGAGGGCACTAATGGCACTGTGAGCCAAGCACAAGGGATGATGCTGTGGATGATGGGGGAGGAAAGGAGAGCATCTCAGGAAAGGGGAAAATGAAGCAGCAAGAGTTGCTGATGGTTTTGGGATTTCATACGCCATGGAAATAAAACGTTCTCTCTTTAAATCTGTGGCACAAATGCCATTTTGAGCAAGTTGCTGGGTGAAGGGGTTAAAAACCCAGCAAAAAGAGAGAGGCTATTAGTGTTACCTAACATGGCAGTAGACAGCTGTTTTACCCAGAAAGAAAGTTGTTTGAATTCATTTGTACTATTGTATTGTAATACAGCACACAATAATTAGTGGTACAACTCTCATCCGCTGCATTTTCAGGTTGGCTGCTGATAGAGCTCTCTTCAGCAGCAGTTTCAGTATGGTTGGCCACATGGAGTTCTTGTATAATTTCTGAATCTGCTGTGTCGTACTGTTCTTGGGTGCTCAGAAAAATCTTCTTCTGATCAGACCTCCTTCTACACATGAGGTCAAGGGCCCTTTCCATATAGTCTTGGACACTTTCTGGAAAGCTATCCATCATATCATTATTAAGTGTAGTGGTAGCATTGCTTGTAAAAATGAGGTCCAGGTTCAGTAGGGTGGGTAGTGGGAGCACTACTGGAGGCCTCACTCTTGTTCCTTGCTTTTGGGTACTTCTGCTGGAGCTCCTTTGCTTAGACTTGGCACTGAAAGCAGCTCTGGGAGCATGCCCTCTCTTCATTTGTCTGACTGTGTCCTGATGACGTTTGCATTCCTATAACTTCATTGGATGGGACTAGCTCTCCAAAAAGGTCAATCAAGTCCAGGAGCTCTGCAGCGGTCTGTAGGGAAGCCTGGGTGCTTTAATGGGTTTGTGATCTTACCACTACCTGGTATTGGAACAGGGCACTTTTGACTGTGCCATCACTTAAAGGGAAAGAGAACATCTGGCCAAGATGACCCTGAAACAGTGGATGGTACAGAGAGAGGCCAATCCAGGCATGGGATAGCAGTTGGAGTACTGCTAGAAATAGAGTAGTTAGGAATTGGATGTAGTGGTAGACTTGGATGCATAAACAGGGAAATATTAAGTAGCAGCCCGGAGGTAATATTACCTTTGTATTTGGCACAGGTGTGACTGCTGTCCAGTTCTGGTGTCCACAATACAAGAAAGAAGTTGAAAAATTGGAGATGGTTCAGAGAAGAGCCATAAGAATGATGAAAGGATTAGAAAACAAAATATGCCTTATAGTGACAGACTCAAGAAGCTCAATTTATTTAGCTTAACAAAGAGAATGTGATTTCATCACATTCTAAGTATTTACATGGGGAACAAACATTTGCTAAAGAGCTCTTCAGTCTAGTAGGCAAATGTCAGAAGTATGAAGTTAGACAAATTCGGACTGGAACAGTGAGGGTAACTAGATACTGGGACAACTTACCATGGGTTGTGGGGATTGTCCATCACTGGCAATTTTAAAATCAAGATTAGTAATTTTTTTTCTAAAAGATCTGTTCTAGTTCAAAGAGACATTCATTCAAGGAAGTCCTACAGCCAGTGTTATGCAGGAGGTCAAACTAGATGATTACTGTGGTTCCTTCTGGCCTTAAAATTGATTAACCATGACACGAACAAACTGTGAAGTAGAGTTACTTCTGTTCCAAAGGGGATTAATTACTGCGACCTAAAATGCTGAATAATTCACTTAAAACATTGCTGTGTGTGGATGCAAGGCACTTGAAAGTGAATAAACTTAAATGAATGCAATGTATGATTCCTGTGTAGCCATGCCCTTAGAGACAGAATAGCAGGGCTTTAGCTGAGGTTTTTCCAAGAGAAGGTCCCCCGAGTGCAGTTTGTGATCTTCGTTCAAAGGAACGGAACTTGTGCACATCCTGTAAACAAATTGCACTAATATCTTGATTCTGCCTCACCTATTTTCCAGTGGGAAAAGTTTTGCCTGCAAAATTAAAGAATCCTCTACCAGAAATCTCTAAGATCCCTAAAGTGTGTTGTTATCTGGCAAAGAGAGAACATTTCCTACCTCTAGTTGAGCCTGAAATGCATTAAATATCAACTTAACCGAGGAATTATCATGCAGTCCATCTAATCCAGTCTCTTAACTGCAACAGCAGCCAATTCCAGTTGCTTCAGAGGAAGATGCATGAAATCCTACAGTAAGCAATTATGGAATAGAGAAAGTTTGTTCCTAACTCCCCTTTAGATCCTGCAGTAAAAGGATTAATATCACCTTATTTTTAAAAATCCTTATTGTACATCTGGATATTATCATTATCCACATATATGGCCATTTCTTTTTTGAATCCTTGTCGCTTTATTGAATCAAGAAATATAAGAATTCCACAAATATAAGAAATAATCTTAAAGAAGTTAATTGAATACATGCATGTCTCAGAGAGAGATTCAGGTTCAAAATAAGTTTTGGGCTAAGATTTAGGTTCACTAATTTTTAATATCAGTTCGATTGTCCCTAATTTATAAAAAGAAAACAATGTTTTTGGAAGATCTAATATAGTCTATTGGGCAAATAGAATTTTTAAACATTCTGCATATAAGGATTACCATAACAAACCACAATAGTTCCAAAAGTAATGTTACTGTCGGATTAATAATGCATAGATTATTTATGCAGTTACATCTTTAAAGATTTTTAGTCTTTAGCCAGGTTCTCTGATATTAACCTAATCATGAATAAGTAATATATAATGTAGGAGGTTAATGTTTTATTGTAACTGTCTTAATTTTTTTTAAAAAGTTTCTCTAATATCACTGTTACTGGGTTTCTTTTCTGTTATGAAATTTGCATTTGAATGCATTAGGACCTGGCTTAAAACCAACAGCCTATTTACACTTTCAATTTTGCTCCTGCAAATAATTGTGAACCTAATTAACTTCTGGCACAACATGCTGGCACTTATAGCTCTAGCAGATTTGCAGGTGCAATCATGAGTTAGATATCTAACACCATCGCTTGCACCCACAGTTAATTGCACCTCAACTTATTTATGGGCACAAAATGGGAGGCTATTTTTAAAAATGGAACCATTAAGAATGAGCCACCTCATGTATTCTGCTGCAGTAAAGAACAATAAAAGATAGTACCCTAGCACCCATTTGGAATTTCCATGGCTTTAAGGAAAACATTATCATCTGAATGTACTGTTTGTGGTTTAATTTAGATGTTTTTTGAAAACCAGGGTTAATTGCCATCTGCTGGGTTATACGCTTCTAGTTTGTATAAGACTTAGTAACAGCCTTAATTGGTCTAACTTTAGTCAGATTAATACTTCTGCATTTCACCACTGACTGTGCTCCATGCCACAGGGCACTGAATTAATACAGAAGAGGAAATACTGGTTTATGAACAGTTTTGTCTGAAAAGTTTACACTGCAGGGTAGATGATAAAATAAACAGGAATTGAGTTCGCTTTGTCTGGAAATCCTTGTGACTGGAGACAGATTTAAATAAATAATGGGTGAACATTGTTCTTCTCAGATATGAACTGACAAGGGATGAGTCCCAAATTTGCAAAATTTGTCTCTAGATGTGAAATGCCCCAACATTTTGGGAGAGATTTAGAATCATGGCTATTGCTTGACCTCCTACAGAAATAGAGCCTACTGGGAAATTCATATCTTGATCTAGATTTAGACTGGAGAAGGTAGCCAAGACACTAGACCTGATAAGCTCTGACTCTCAATTGAACTGCCCCAGGGACCCAAATAAGAACTGCTTTTGCTCCCTTTGAACTGTAATTGTTAAAGACTCTGTACCTAGGGCATCTGCAAGCTTTTCCTTTCCTACCAGCCCCTGGAAAATACCCTTTCACTTAGGCATCTGTCTGAGTGATTATTGGGCCCCACCAGGGCTATTGCCTACAAGGCCTAGCAGCTGAAGCACCTACACTGGTTGCCTCTGAGTGATGTACATCAAGCACACAACTGGCACCCGAGGACTTTGGTGTGTTCTAGCACTGCGCAGCCACAACAACTACACATTTGTAAATGTTTCATGGTTATATTTACAGAGGGTAAAGACATAACAACTTTTCATATTCGGAAAACCAGGCATTATAGGAATCAAACTAGAACTAGCAGAAACCTTTTAGGTGGTGTCATGGTACAATTCCCCACTCTGAACCTTAGCGTCCAAAAGATGAGGTACCAGCATGAATTCCTCTAAGCTTAATTACCAGCTTAGAACCTGTAGCGCTGCAACCAACCAGGAATTCCAGTGCCTGGTACACTCT
>NC_133769.1:121706324-121926324 GCF_003597395.2 Chelonoidis abingdonii
AACTTCCCTCCCTCAAGATTTGAAAGTATCCTGTCTCCTGATTGGTCCTCTGGTCAGGTGACAGCCAGGCTTACTGAACTTGTTAACCTTTTACAGTCAAAGAGATATAAAGTACTTCTGTGCTATTAACTTTTCTTATCTGTTTATGACAGGTGGTTAGCAAATTCTTACCCAGGGACTCAGGACTGTCCCTCTAGTACATCCTTGAGTGGTTTGTCTCAAAACTTTTTGTCTGTTTTTAATGGCTCAAGGCAAAATGATTCCCCCCGACCTGTCTCTAAATGGAGGTGGAGACCTTTTCTTAAATCATCAGCATGTTTCCTTGGCTCAGTTACAGCCAATCACTTCAAGTAGTATCCATCCTGGGACAACCCCAAAACAGCTGGTTTTCCATCTCAGTGTTCATAATTTCAAATACGCTGATAGCGTCATCCAGCAAGTGCACCCTTCTTATCCATCAGCTAGTTTAGTTATTTCAATCAGGAATGAAATGCAGATGAAGACCCTATACATATGTATTTCATACTCACTAATGTAAACTGTTGGAATGCGTCTGCCTCTCTTGGAACTCAATAGATGAGTGTTGATGCATTCCAAAACAGGAGCAAGAATTAATAAGGATATGATGCTTATCACATTCATTGCTGCAATTGGCAAGAGAAATCCATTCAAATTCAAGTTGGAATTCATGGTCTGGAGATAATATCCTGATGTAATCTGCATTGGGGAAAAACCCTGTTTATTAGTATACTAGTTTTAGGCTTTTTTGAAGGGACAAAATTCTAATACATTTGGAAACCTCTTCCAAATGGATCTTGTTCCATCTTCTGTTCTCCAAGTTGAAATGACAGTAAACTAAATACTTGCAGATCTTTTATTACACTCTCAAAAGGGAAGGCCCAACCATAACAAAATTAATCCATTATCTGTCTGTTGCTGTGATGCTGTCATCACCATCCTCTGTTGAGAGCTAAATTTTTATCTCTGTTTCAATTGCCCTGCAGTATAACAGGATCAGCAAATATGACCATTGAGTACCAGCTTCTTTGTCTATCCCTCGCTAAAGCGATCGATCGAACTCATAGCAGTAACTCTGCAAAAGAAGTTTTAGTTGAGCCTTATACTGCAGGAAAACAATTTTTTTAATAGAATTGATCAGCCACAAATCTCCCATAGGAAAGTGAGACAAACTTATTTTACAGAAAAAACACAAGCAGGAATATATCATTATAAAGACAGCAGTAATTTTTTAGATACCCATGTTAGCAAGTCGTATCTAACAGATGCACCAGTATAATGTACAGGATGAATATTTGGCCATGCTCTTTAGAACCAGACCAACACTTGAAAAACTTGATTGATAAGCATAACATTAATAAACAGCATTTCTCTGTATTTCTAGGTCAGTAAATGAAAAGAGAAACTGATAATTGGAAGGAGAGAGGCCCACTAGTGCCAGTACTCCAAGTCCAGTGAAATCAAAATAGGTTTATAGGATGCGGTTGGTGTATCTCACCACAGCAGGGGACAGTTTGTATTTCTTTTGTATCTTACAGTGAAGGTCTATCTAGGTGTAGCGCCCCCTCTCCACCCAGTTACCTTCTTTAATGCCAATCTGCTTACAGGTTTTGATAGATAGGTCTGGGTTCTTCTGGATCCTTCCACCCACTCAACAGGGTGTAGCTTCTTTATTTTTTCCTATGAATTTATTTGGTGGTGCCTCCACCCCCCTCACTCCTTTCTGGCAGGGTCAGCAGGGTAGCTTGGGAGGAAAATTCTAACTATAGGGTAACCCCATTTATTTGCTAGATAGTTGGAGACTTCCAAGAAATAACACAAACACATTCGATATATTCAACACAATAATTACATTAAACAGGAGACAAATATAACAGGGTAAAACACTATTGTTAGGTTCACCGGTGCCCACGCTGCTAATACCTGTGACTTTCCCCAGTCACGTGACTTAAAGTAGCAAATGTAAGATTAGTGTCCTGTTGGTACGCATACTTTGTTGGGGCCCTTGATGACCTATGACCACAAAATTATTCTCTGCAGTGGTTTAGCAGTGTGGCTGACTGGGTTCAGTACAGCCCAAAGGACTCATAAATGGGAGGAGGTGGTAAGTCCCTCCACAGGTTTAATATGCAGGGGGTTATAAAAACCCCAAACCCTTACTCCCTGGCTTGAGGACAGAGTTCAGGGAGTAGGGGGTCCCCAAAACAAATAGCCTGACTGACTGACTAAAAGATAGTGCACTCACAAACTCTGTGAATGATCCTCAGGTTCAGAGATGACTCTGGACTCCTCAGTCACTGCAGAGGGGCTGATCTCCGCTGGCAGGAATCCTCTTCAGGCAGGAATCAGGCTGCTTCAGTCCCAGGATTTCCCCTCACCACAAAGGGGTGCAAAGCTCAAGGAGCAGATTACACTACTGTACTAAAATCCAAACTGTCGTCTCCTAGCCAAGTTTCCAGACACACACACAGCAGGCTACAGCCCTGAACTAGCGGACAGAGCAGAGCTGACCATGTGGTGACTGGTCTCACTAGGGAGCTGGAGGGCTAACTCAGCCTGGCCGGGGAAGTTTCCCAGCAAAACTCCACAAACTGGGAATCATCAGTGGAGAAGGAAAAGCTCAGCTGAGGGATCTTGCTTTCAGGTCCCTACAGGCCACTTCTCAGGGGGAACCCTGCACGCAGGCCTGGGAGTCACACATAGCCAGTCCTGCCCTTGTCCTGGCTGGCCCCAGACTGACTCAAAAAATGTCTTATCCCCTTTCCTGAACTCCCTAGGAAGGGCATCTCACTCCCGTTTGCTTGCCGGGCAGACTCTGAGTCTGCTTTGGCTCCCCTTCCCTACCAGAGACAGAGTGCCTCTCCCTGAGCTGCCAGCAGACAGAGCCCCAGGAATCAGGGAATCTCCTTGGGGGTTACATAGATTTTTACAAAGTCAGTCATCATCATGGTATCAGAGCAGTTCTCAAAGTTAAGAAACAAGTCTCTTTCTTTTCTAGCCTCATACCTTATAAACATTGATGAATTAAGCCTCACAATCCCTACATGCAGCAGGGAAATGTCATTATACAGACTGATAGGGAGAGAGAGATAAGTGACTTACCCAGGTCACACAGAACAGCTAGGTATAGAACTCAGATTGCTTCACGCCTACCCCTGTATCTTTACCACAAATGTATGCCTTCTACTCCTGCTAATTCTCCGAAATAAGATGAATCCCTCAGTAAACCCAACGTAAATCAATTCAGTTAAATGCATTTGAGCAAGAATCTCTGATTTGACAAATGTATGAAACTAATGTTATTTACATTAGCTTTGTTTTCCATAATTTTTTCAGATAGACATAAAACTGAGGTCTGGAGCACTTACACAGAGGACCCCATGGTGCTTCTCATAACATCATCATTTTAATCTTAGTTTCCTGGGGAGATTCCAACTCTGATAATTGCTTTCCAATTACTTACGCCTCTTGCTGCTTCAGTTAGATCTAGTATTCAATCGCTGTCCTAAATTGTTGTTCGGTGTTGTTAAGCATTCCTAAAACAGTTGCCATGTTTTCACCTTTGAGGTGTCTGCAAGTCAGTGGTGGACAAAATGATTCCAGTTTGTTCAGGACTTTTAGGGTTATTCAGAATGTTAAATCTCTTTTAAAAAAAAGATTTTCACTGCTCACCTCCAGAGGAGGATACAAACTATGCAAAAACTTAAGGTGAACAAAGAAATGGTGGCTGAACTCAAAATGGTTGCCACACAACTTATAGACCTCTGGTTTCTGTCACCAATTACACATGAAGATTGATGTTATTAATAGGAATAACATTATCAGCAGGAATCACGGGCACACAAATCTGTTCATAATATAGAGAAAGTGCTATTCATCTTTACAGAAGCAATATTAATCTATTGCTTAATCAAAGAAAAGGCTCAAGCCTTGAAATCATTGCTTCCTCTGCCTCAAGCACAAAAATCATCCCCTTCAAAATTTTTGACTCTCATTTCAGATACATGCCTGAATATTTTGACTATAAGCAGTGTCAATAGAGGTTCATTGTCACCTTGTAGTGGCTAGTAATGTCAAGTGTCAACACCAACTTTTTTATTCTTAGGAAAAGGCTGTCTCAGGAATGACTGTCAATAATAGCAGTATAATTAAGATATGGTATTTTAAGATTTTTTTTTCCTGAAGCAACACTATGCACTAATTTTAGCACCAATCAGTGGAAGTGAAGTGCAAAGGCCTGCTCAGTAACATACAGCTAAGCAGGTTGCCACAGGGTAAACTACCTTGAGAACTTCTGCTTAACCTGGAACATCCAGTCAAAAAATCATGTCTACCTAAGTAGATCTGCAAGACACTTTCACATTTATATAACACCTCTTCCCCAGAAGCAGAGAGACCCCTACACAGGCTGTGAAAGGATCACTTTATCCACCACTGAAATACACCCACCTCTGGGGTGGGACACACCAGCAACACATCCCCTCCAGAGCAGTATAAAGAGCATACAACTAGGACTACAGAGAAAGTCTGTGGTGGAAAAAAATCAAATGAGTTACAATTTGTTGAGGAAATTGGAGATAATGGTATTTCTAACGAGCACTGGTATTCTGTCTTTAATAACCACAAGTGCGTAGGTCCTCACCTGAAACACAGCAACTCCAGCAGCAGAGCACCCTAGCACTGGACACTAGAACAATATTGATTCAAAGAAAAAAGTAGCACGTACTGCTCTTCCTGCATCACCCGAGGCTCTCTCTCTCAAGCGCTGATTAAGCCAATCATCCTTAGTTTATGAGAGTCAATGTGACCATAGCCTGGTAAGTTTTAGTAAATCAAGACTACTGTACTGGGAAAGCAGCTGTTGAAGACCATACGAAGAAACTAGATACACAATTGTATTAAATATATTTCATCATATTTTAATAATCATGGGAATTTAGGATTAAAAGCTTTTTACTCACCTGAATGATGCACATTCTATATATAATCTGAAACGCAAAGAGCGGAAAGAGCCTGACAAGCAACTTAGTGTTTTCCACATGAGTCTCACTGTACCAGCCACCATAGTTTTCCTTGGCATGATCTAACCAGCTTGGCACATCTCCACTAAGGTGGCGGTATCTCACACAGCACATTTTCAGCGCATTAGCAACTACCCCAAAGGTGGTCAGCTGGGAACTACCTGCGAATGATCAGAGACATCATCATCATCAGTACGTTTTACTTGCTGCCAAACTGAAGACAAGCCAAATCACTTTCGGAACAAAAGACAACTTGATATGATTTATTTTGGTCATTTCCAAAGGATGTAGCAGACCAGATTTGTTCCAGTGCATTCATCTTTACAAGACAACTTGAACATACAGGGCCAAGTTTGGTTGCAGCATCCACCCTAAACTGCCCTACTGAAGGTACAACACAGGTTAATACCAGTTAACACTTTGGAATGATTTATTGTTATGGCTTAGCAGCAACTGTATTAATATTTTCCTTTGAATGTGTTTTGTATTGATTTGATCTGGGTCGTTTTCCATTCAAGCCAGTAGTGAGCTATTGTATGCCAGCCAACAATACTGTCAATGAAAGAGGGAGGCATTGGTGAATTGAGGTATGGCTCAGAGGATGCTAATAGGATAGAGAACTTGTCATGGTTATGTTCATGGTCAGGTTAGTCGTTATTAAATGTATTACCTTCTGATGGCCATGTGATAGGCTGTCTGAAATAAATTAGGGGTTCTCAGTCTAGTTCCTAGCAAAACAACGAAAACCTCAACCGCAATTACCATCCTTGTTGTCAGTCTCAGAGAAACCAGCAATGGTACAAATATGGAAACTTAGACAGAAAGGATGGTTCAGTCATTCGGTCCAAGCCTATGGTGTGGGAGTCCTGGGGTCACATTCCTGCTCTGCCTGTGCAACCTCAGGCAAATCACTTACTCTCTGTGCCTCAGTTTCCAATCTGTCCAACGGGGTAATAGCACTTCTCTACCTCACAGGGGTATTTGAATCACTCGGATACTACAGTAAAGGAGGGGTAACATGAGTAAAATAGATAGATAGATCTTAAATGCCTTTATCCCACAAACATCATCCCAGGGTTGAGACATACTGACAGAGAGGTGTGAGGTAAGTTTGCACTGCTGCTGCTTGGAGCCTATTTCGTTTATTGATGGTGGAGTTCATCTCCTGAGTTGGTACCTATCACAAACACTATTTACTCACTTAATGTTAGGAAAGAACTAAGAAAGCAATGGCTATTGGCTAATCAAGATTTAAACCCACTCTCTGCCACAGCCAGACTGTTGGCATTGATAAATAAGATCTCCCTACCAGAGAGGGAAATATACAATATGGATCCAAGTTAGCAAATATCGAGTCTTCTGGCATACATACTCTTTTTTTTAAAAAAGGTTTGAGGTCCAAAAACATAACCAAGAAGAAAAAGCTATCTTTATAGAAGTGTTCAAATTAAGATAAACTGATCAGAAAAAAGAAAGAGGGTATAGATTCTGGATTCTCAAATCAGTATGAAGACTGTTTTTAGAAGTGAAAATGGACATTACAGAACTAGTGTAAGGGTACAGTTTTCACCAGCTGTCATGGTTCGGGGCTGTAGCTAGCTATTTGATGTTTGCACGCATGGGCTGATCTCTAGCTTTTTGCCCCACAGTTGACATTGTGTCATTACAAAGAATGCACTCATTTACAGGAGGTGCAGTTACAGCCTAGTCCTGTGAGAAGTCAGGAACCCAGGACTCCTCTTGAAATCAGCCCTTTCTGGAGATTACGTTTTTAGACAGCTGTACCCATTTATTAAATAGGTGGCCACGATGAATAAAGAAAAGTGTTACACCTTAAGAAATGTTTGCGCTGTAGCATATCCAGTTTATTGCAGATTACACCCTTGGAAACAACCACCAATAAAAAAAAAATAATCAGACATAAAGTTCCATTATTCACATTGGAAAGAAGAGTAAACACGGATGACAGATTATTGTCAAGCCCTGACATTTCAATGCATTTCTTATTAGAACAATTTCCCTCCTTTCATAATACAATCTGAGAATCAACTGCTTATGAAGATCTAGAAAATATTTTGCTCTGTACAAGAGTAAGAATGCAATGATATATTTACTTGAAGTATACTATTTAGCTACTAGATATTTCTGAACAATGTATAGAGTTCCAGATGAGTTGTGGTTCCTCCCTGGTAAACAAGACAGACAAATCTGGAACTCAACCTGTGTATGAAGCTTGTTTATCTGTAGTTGCAGTTTTGTTTAAATGAACAGTTCGGGTGAAATTCTGGCCTCAGTGATGTCAATAAAAGCTTTGCCACTGATATTAGTAGTGCCAGGAGTTACCCCTGCTTTTTGAGGAGGAGTGTAATTTTAGAGAAATACGCTGTTTGAACTTTGACGTTAATTGAAGCAGTAATTCAGGAAGGCATGGGGTAACAAGGGAAAAGGGAGAAGGTACAGAAATCATATGATGTGCTGCACTATCATTGCAACAGATATCTCTTCTACAGACATGCTGTGGTACACAGTATATATCAACATTATCTATTTCATGTTTATACATGTTGAGATTTTTAACGTTTCCTTGGAAATGTACATCTGTTTAGACACTAAAATAAAAATATTTAGAAAGCAGTCTTTCCACTTCTTTATACTTACAGCTTTTGGCTCTGATGTTCTGCTACTCTGACCTTGATCTAATCATGAATATCTATGCTACTTAATTATAATAAAAAGCCTACATTGTACTCTAGATGGTAGACACACATTTTTTCTCATCTTTGGTCACCTGCCAGTTCTTAAAATTATAGCAGTTGGAAGAAATGCAAATGAAGTCAGTGTTTGACCGCTAAACATGATGGAATGCATGGTCCACATTGGAAATGTTACCTTAAAATAAAAAGGGGGCATACATAAAAATCATTTCTTTAAGGTCACCTCTGGATTTGAATTATGGCTCTAAAGAATTTCCAATATAGTAATTTTATTGGAAGGAGCCAAAATAAGGATTAAAAGCCCTCAGAATATTACTCCAAAAATGGGCAATTCTGTTGAAACTTGCAAAATATTAATTAAACCAAACAACACGCATTCAGAAAAACATTAAGCAACGATATACAAACAAGTGCTGCCTGTGCTGACTTTGTAGGGCAATTAACATTTTTGTAAGGCCACATTTGTTACCCAGAACTTTTTGGTATCTCTTGTTTTCTTTGCTGTGACCATAAGGAACTGAGTAAACCTTGCTAGTGACCCTGGTACCATGATTTTTCCATGGCACAGACAGGCGGGCTCAAGCTGTAAAGTTCAGATACAAATTTCCTCATGCTAAGTACATTCAGATCCACGGCTTTTGTTCAGATATGTCCTTGGTGTCAATGTGCCATGAGCCAGAATCTCCACTGTCTTCAGTTTCTGGCAGGAAATTTCAAAAGAGTCCATTGAAAAAAATCAATGGGATTTGGGTCCCTAACTTCCTGAGGCTCCTCTGAAAATCCTAGCCTCTGTTCTTTGCACCTGTACACATTATGTGCAACACTACCAATGTGATTTGACAGAGCTTATTCTTGTGCAAAATGGGAGTAAAATACTATCCAGAGTGCAAAGTAGTAGAGACTCAGAAGAGGTGTGTGATTTGCTGACTCATTGTTGCAGGTGACATTGCCCCACCTTGATAGGGTTACTAGATAGCAACCATGGAAAAAAAGGGACAGAAGTGGAGGGTAATAGGCACCTATATAAGAAGTCGTCCCAAAAAACAAGACTGTCCCTTTAGAAAGGGGCCATCTGGTCACCCTACACCTTGACCTTAGGATACAGGGAATGGTTCTCAGAGGACTTCAGCATGGGGCTGGGCAACCCTGGCAGTAGTTAGCCTTGTAGGGGAGACTGGTTTTATTCACAAATGGAACTCAAAAGGAAATAGCACAAAGCCCAAGGAAACAGTGAGCCTTGTCTTGTCTCAGCTTAGGTGAGTTGTATTTGAAGCAGGTAGGAGAAGCCACCTGATCACAGCATCGTGAGGTTGAATCTTAATCTCACCTTGGAACTCAAAGATGCTTCATATATGTGAGTAATGAATGTGTCTGAAAATTCCAGAAACGATAGCCGTCATTCAAAAGTAAGAGACACAAGGTGGGTGAGGTAACAGCTTTTTTTGGATCAGCTTCTGTTGGGAGAGGAGACAAAGTTTTGAGCTTCACCAGGGTCTCTCTCAGCTCTGTAAAACTTGAAAGCTTGTCCCTTCCACCAGCAGAAGTTGGTCCAATAAAAGATATTACCTCACCCACTGTGTCTCTTATCCTGGGACAAGCATGGCTACAACAACACTGCCAACATCCATCTAACGTGTTTCTATTAACTATATTTTCCACTGATTAAACAAGCAGGGTTTATTTTAACATTAAGCTTTTACTCTCTTTTCTGGTAGCTTAACTTCTTGCATTTGGTAGGGTTCCCCCACCTCCTATTGCATACAAATTGCATTTTACAAGTTATAAAGCAGAATCAAAATACTTTAAGGAATTGCTATATGTTAAAATGTTGCAACAAGCTTGGAGATGCAGTAAAAATTTCTTTGTATAAATACATCTGTTTTAAAGTACTCAAAGCTATCTGCATGTTTAAACAGTTCAACATTTCTAATATTTAGTTTTAGGGAAACAGCAGGCCTTCAGAGTTACGAACACCAGAGTTACGAACCGACCAGTCAACCACACACCTTATTTGGAACCGGAAGTGCATAATCAGGTAGTAGCAGAGACAAAAAAACAAACAAAACCAAAACCTGTAAACTACTAAAACAATAAAGGGAAAGTTAAAAAAAATTGACAAGGTGAGGAAACTGTTTCTGTGCTTGTTTCATTTAAATTAAGATGGTTAAAAGCAGCATTTTTCTTCCACATAGTAAAGTTTCAAAGCTGTATTAACTCAATGTTCAGTTATAAACTTTTGAAAGAACCATACCGTTTTGTTCAGAGTTACAAACATTTCAGAGTTACGAACAACCTCCATTCCAGAGATGTCTGTAGCTCTGACGTTCTATTGTAATAGCTTACATTGCAGCAATGATAGTTTTAAAACAGAAAATCAGCATCAGCTCTCCCGTGATGCAACCATCTCCTGGTAAGGGTCTGTTTTAACTGGTTTTGTATGGGCCTGATTCTGCAAAGTGCTGAAGTTAATGGCGATAGAAGATGTTCAGCCCTTCACAGGAGGCACTCAGCAGAATTAAGTGTAGACAGAATGGATGTAGCTTTGGAGAAAGAACAGTTAAACAATTTTTTTAAGTCACCTTTAAAACATTTCTAAGAGACAGATATTTGCATCTTACCTTTTCTGGGCTGGTAAATCATTTCACTGCGCACCATGTGAATTGTGATTAGGGCCATAAGCACAGACACAAATGGGATAAGAAAACCAAGGTTCTTGGCCACAGATTGCTGGATATAAGAAATGCTAACAAAGACAACTGCTGAATTTAAGTTAACCAGCCAATAAAACCTATGGTAAACAGACAAAAGTTATTCTAAGAGGGAAACCGGTGAAGAGATGCAAGTAATTAAGAATGCAATTCTGTTGCAAAAAGTACAGTTTTAAGCATCCTGAAAGTAAAAAGTTTACTTACTTTAACAACAGTGAGTGGGGAGTATTTATACCCGTGTAGTGTGCACCAGGATCCTGCGTAGCCTGACAGTCTACATGAACTTTCACTTGATTATGAGAGAGTCTCAGCATTTACTTATAAAAACAGACCAAGTTTCTAGCCCTCATGGTTATAGAAAAAATACTGATGCCTAAAGGCTCAAAAGCCAGAAGACAAATAGTACCTCATTTTTTTAAACTCATGATTTTTAAGTCAATCTCCTGGTTTATGGATGCCTGACTAAGGTTTTTGAATGTGTGGAGCTGGCAACACCGTTTCAAAGTAAGATGAAAAAACCCATAATGCCCCATGCCAAATGTATAATTCTATACACAAGGATAAAGTGTTTCCTTGCTGACTCTGGTACAGTGGTGGGCAAGCAATGGCCCATCAGGGTAAGCTGATTGAGGGCTGCGAGACATTTTGCGGACGTTGACTGTGTGCAGGCATGGTCCTCCGCAGTTCCCAGTGGCCGCAGTTTGCCATTCCTGGCCAATGGGAGTGGCAGGAAGCGGCAGGACGCAGAGACTTGCCGGCCGCCGCTTCCTGCAGCTCCCATTGGCCAGGAATGGTGAATTACGGACACTTGAAGCTGTGGGGGGCCATGCCTGCAGATGGTCAACGCCCACAAAATGTCACGGCACACAATCAGCTTACCCTGATGGGCTTCTTGCGGCCCGTGGGCTGTAGGTTGCCCATCACTGATCTAGTCTGATCTCCTGCATAATACAGGCCAAAGAAATCTCACTCGGTAATCTCTGTATCAAACTTGAGACACTTTATCATTGCCCTGATTTTCAGAGAATGGATGCTCAGCATGAAAATGACAAAAATCAGGCATCTTTAAAATGTGTCTCAAACTTCCGAATGGGTTAAAAAGCTAATGTTATTTTAAAGAGTATAAACAAGAACTCGACAATCAACAGAACACATTGCTTAGATTTCTTTTGTATGCAGTTTCAGTATCAAAGTGAGAGCACTACCACAGTTGCCACCCTTGCTGAGAGCCACTGCACTGACAGCAAGGACTGACTGACCATGGAGGTAACTGATTTCACACCCCTGCGCACGCTCATGCGCGCACGCACACACACACAGACTCTGTGTATTGAGACTGAGACTCACTGAGGAAGCCTGGAGGAGCACATATTGCTATTGCTTGGGTTCTACCTGTCCTGTGGAATATGAACAAAGAACTTGAGTTTTTGCGCTGTCAATCTAGCATGTATCATTAGTCTTGAATTCGCTTAAAATAAACAAGCAGGAGAGATGACCTTAGCTATTCTTGCTCACCTCTACAACTTTTTATCTTAAGCACAAGTGAGTGGGCAGGGCGTACTATCAGCTCAGCTGGAACAGCAAATCTGTCTAGTATCACTGTCCTCTACATAAGAGGACATATATGAAAGATCAAATCAATGTTTTGGCTGTGAACCTTGAGAAGGCAGGAAGGAGTGGGAGGGGAGAAAAAGCAGTTGCTATTAAACACCAAGGGCCAATCTGCATTGCCTCTGCTTTTTCCCTTTAAATGGCTCCTCGCTAGTCTGTTGTAATTGCCCAGAAAACTGCAGTGGCATCACTGTAGTTACAATGTTGACATCATTACTGTAGTGCTTCTGACTACTCTGTCATTGACCTAGCTAGCTAGAACCAAGAAGAAAAGCCTTTATAATGCTGAAGACGTGGAGGAGTGACAATACCCAAGTTTGTTCAACTCAAAACAAAATAATCTCTCTTGCCTTGTTAGGGAAGAAGAGCATCTGACAGTGACTTAGAAGCAGTGGGCAGGAGTTTACTTTTAAGCAGCAAGCCTACTGGAATACAGGCTGTGGCCAAGGAAAGAATAATGACATATCCAAATTTGGATGAACTCAGTGCTGCTGAGAAGCATTTGGCAGCTGTTAGGGGGACTAGCAATTCTATGTATGCTGGGAAGCAGGGGGACTACCAATACTATGTATGCCGGGAAGCAGGGACTTCCAGGCCTAAACCAGCCTCCAAAGCCATCTGAAAAAGTCCCTGAGAATTTCATCTTTAATTATTTTTAGCTAGTGCTGTGTCTTTTAAACCATTTCTGTCATGAGATATGAAACCATTAGAGAGTTGTTTTTTTTTTAATTTAAATGTAAAGCAGTTGTCTGGGGTTTGGTGTTAACCACTTTGGAGAGAAGGTATTAAAGATTATGGAAGTGTTTTGCATACACATGCTTTGGCCTTCTTCTGGCAATTTTGTTTTTAAGTTTAAAATTGCACAATGGGGCAAACAGCTCCAGATGCTGACCAAGTTCAAGGTTTTAATCCTGGTCTCCAGAGCTTTCCATGAGATCAGTCCAGGCTGTCTCACCCTACATGACTATAATGTCCATGGTGTTCCACTGGAAATGGCAGCCTAAAGAATGAAACCCATATGTGCAGGAGATGGACTTTTTTCAGTAACTGGAACTCATTCTCAGAAGAAATTAGGACCTCCATAAATCTTGTTGCCCTGAGATCAATACTGCCACCAAAATAAGTAAAGAACAAATATCGAGTCTTTGCTGAATGGAGCAAAGAGAGAAAGAGAAATGTATCCTGATGTGCACATTTCAAAATTCTGAGAGGTGGTCATGTCATAGACAAGAAGGGACCATCATCATGTCACAGTGATGAATTGTATATAAGAACCAAGACAGACATGAACCTATGGCTTGTTTCCGATTTTGATGCCCCACCTCCTTTCCTGACATTCCATTGCATTCTTCAGGCCATCTGAGTGACCACTCTGGGGTAGAGACAGGCAGGATATTTGAGATTCGAGCCCTGGATTCAGCAGCTAAGCAGTCTTACAGGCACTAGTGCAACAAACTGCACTGCTGGAGACCACACATCTGCGGGGGTTGTCTGGGGATGTGGGTGTGGGTGTTTGAAAGGTCAAAAACTCTAATCACTGTTTAGTTCCCCCTCACATTTCAAACATCATTATTGTATAGGTGGAATAGCTCCCTCTCTGAGGATGACTATAATGGAGCTGTAGGGAAAGTGGTCAGGATAGTAGTGACAGAAACAAACAAGCAAAAAATCATCGGGTAAGACCTTTCACATTCTACATAAATTCTTTCTATGACAAGGGCCCAGATTCTGTGGCACTCTGATGTAGCAGACTGGAAGTTCATAATGCTACCACAGAACTAGCTATGAACAACCCATCAACCATGGTAATGAAGAACCATTATGCTGTCTTGGCAATGGGTGATGAGGAATCACCTTCAAAGATGGAGGAGGAAAAGCTCTGTACCCCCAAGGCTGGGAGGATCATAGCTGAGAATTTGGAAATGGAAGGCAGCTTGGGTGAAAGTAACAATAAATGATAGAGTTCACAATTCTAAGGAATGGTAGGAGGAAAAACAGAACAATAAAGATAATAGATTTCAAGAAAGCAAACTTTAGCAAACTCAGGGAGTTGGTACGCAAGATCCCATGAGAAGCAAGTCTAAGGGAAAACACAGTTTGAGAGAGTTGGCAAAGAGACATTATTATGGACATAAGAGAAAACTATGCCTCTGCATAGGAAAGGTAGGAAGTATGGCAAGAGACCACCCTGGCTTAACCAGGAGATCTTCAATGATCTAAAAATCAAAAAAAGAGACCTACAAAAAGTAGAAACTAGGTCAAATTACAAAGGATGAATATAAACAAACAACACAAGCATGTAGGGACAAAATTAGAAGGGCCAAGACATAAAATGACATTAAACTAGCTAGAGACATCAATGGTAACAAGAAAACATTCTACAAATCCATTAGAAGCAAGAGTAAGGCCAAGGTCAGAGTAGGCCCGTTATTCAGTGAGGTGGGGGAAATAACAACAGAAAATGTGGAAATGGCAGAAGTACTAAATGGGTTTGTTTCCGTTTTCACCAAAACATTATGTAGCAATTGGATGTCTAACATAGTGAATGCCAGTGAAAATGAGGCAAACTCTGAGGCTAAAATATGGAAAGACCAAGTTAAAACTTATTTAGACAAATTAGATGTCTTCAAGTCATTAGGGCCTGATAAAATGCATTTCTAGAATACTCAGGGAGCTGACTGAGAAGATATCTGAGCCCTTAGAAATTATCTTTGAAAAGTCATGGAAGACGGGAGCGATTTCAAAGGCCTGAAAGAGAGCAAATACAGTGCTACTCTATACAAAGGGGAATAAGGACAACCCTGTGAATTACAGACCAGTCAGCTTAATTTCAGTATCCGGAAAGATAAGGGATCAAATAAGCAATCAATTTTCAAACACCTAGAAGATAATAAGGTGGTAAATAACTATCAGCATAGATTTGTCAAGAACAAATAACATCAAACCAACCTGATAGCTTTCTTTGACAAAGTAACAAGCCCTGTGGATGGGGGGGAAGCAGTAGGTGTGGTATATCTTGACTTTAGTAAGGCTTTTGAAATTGGCTCGCATGACCTTCTCATAAACAAACTAGGGAATTACATTCTAGATGGAGCTACTATAAGGTGAGTGCATAACTGGTTGGAAAACTGTTCACTGATAATAGTTATCAGTGGTTCATAGTCAAACTGGAACGGGGTCCCACAGGGATAGTCCTGGTTCTGTCTAATATCTTCATCAATGATTTAGGTAATGGTATAGAGAGTACACTTATAAAGTTCGTGCATGATACCAAGCTGAGAGGGGTTGCAAGTGCTTTGGAAGATAGGATTAAAATTCAAAATAAACTAGAGAAATGGTCTGAAGTAATAGGATAAAATTCAACAGGGACAAATGCAAACTAATCCACTTAGGAAGGAACAATCAGTTGCACACATACAAAATGGGAAATGACTGCCTAGGAAGGAGTACTGCGGAAAGGGATCTAGGAGTTATTGTGGATTGCAAGCTAAATATGAGTCAATGGTGTAACACTGTTGCAAAAAAAAGCAAACATCATTCTCAATATATTAGCAGGAGTGTTGTAAGCCAGACTCAATAAATAATTCTTCCAGTCTACTCCGCACTGATAAGGCCTCAGCTTGAGTATTGTGTCCAGTTCTGGGTGCCATATTTCAGGAAAGATATGGATAAATTGGAGAAAGTCCAAAGGAGAACAACAAAAATGATTAAAGGTCTAGAAAAGATGGCTATAAGGAATGATTGAAAAAAAATTAGGTTTGTTTATTCTAGAGAAGACTGAGGGGGGACACGATAACAGCTTTCAAGTATATAAAAGGTTATTACAAGGAAGAGGATGAAAAATTGTTCTTGATAACCTCTGAGGATGCAACAATAAGCAATTATCTTAAACTGCAGGAAGGAAACTTTAGGGTAGATATTAGGAAAAACTTCCCAAGTGTCAAGGGAGTTAAGCACTGGAACAAATTGCCTAGGGAGGTTGTGGAATCTCTATTATTGGAGGTTTTTAAGAACAGATTAGACAAACACCTATCAGGAATGGTTTAGTTATTATGTACTCCTTCCTTGCATGCAGGGGATTAGATGACCTCTTGAGGTCCCATCCGGTTCTACACTGCTATGATTATTAGATTGTATAAAGGACATTTTAAATGAATTAGATCTGAACATTAATATAATTAGCTGCTTGTTTCTGATGAAATGAGAATCAGTTCCCACCTTTTCATGCTCTCTGTATGTGTATATATATCTCCTCAATATATGTTCCATTCTATGCATCCGAAGAAGTGGGCTGTAGCCCACAAAAGCTTACGCTCAAATAAATTTGTTAGTCTCTAAGGTGCCACAAGTACTCCTGTTCTTTTTGCGGATGCAGATTAACTCAGCTGCTACTCTGAAACAGTAAAATAGTTGACATTTAAATCATATTTAGTTTTTAGCGTTAATCACTGAAATGAATGAATCCACTCAACTCTTTAAGTTATTGTTTCAGACTACCTGCAGATTCAGGAAGACATCTTTGCATTGAGTTGTACTATCGTCACAACCCAGAAAACTAGAAATAGGTATGTATATAGAAGAGGAAGCACTCCTGCTAGAGTATTATTCTATGGCAAAGCACGGGTTCTACAGCCACCTAATCCAAAGGCCCCTGGCTCTACAAAACACTACAAAAATGGCCATCAGTACAATCAACCTGTAACCCAAGAGATCCTGCTAAGCCTCTGGGCAGAATTATGAAATGACTATGGAACTACTTCAAGGCCAAGTGGGGAGGTGGGAAACCTCCACTAGCATCTTCCAAATGATTTAAATTTGCTTCCTCTATTAGTAATTCTGCTCATACAATATGCTGGGTAAAAAGGGCAATCTGGCAGGTGGGGCTAGTCTGCCACAATATGATTCATGTGACTGGTGGTGGAAAGTGGGGAGGGAAAAGAACTGGCTGGAATATCATACTGGCATCTTGCTGCTAGCCCCAGCAGTTTGTTTTTTCATTGTTACACAAGGCTATAGGTCTATTGTGAAGACACCGTCCAAATTTGAATAGCTACCATGTTGTCCTATAAAGTCCACAGACATCCAGAAAGACTACCTCTTTCTGGTGGGAACTACCCTATTCATCTCAGTCAGGTGTTAGCTTAGAAGCTTTATAAATACAATTTAAATGTCAGCATCTTAAGTATTTCACTTCAATAATTATACCAGGAACAGCCAGATATTTTATGCTAGCATTTGAGTGAAGAAAGAAAAGGCTAACCCCATTCTGCTCAGCCCTTGATCACAATACTTGCTTCTGCAACCTCTTACTCTGAGGTAGTTTGGCCATTTACTAGTTGCTTTAGTATTTTTCATGCATCAGGTATTACAGGATTTCTAGGGATATTTTGGTGGTACACATTCAGGTCAGATATATCAGTCCTGGAGTGGTAGGCTTTAATCCTTGAATAAAGATATTCCAGTAGGCTCAGGAGTCTGAACCTCAGGTTTGCTTATACTCCCTGAGATCACAGGTTCACATTCCAGCAGTGATGACTCAAGCCTTCATACTTGCCAGGGAAACAGCTTTATTGCCATTCTGAGAAATACAAAGTTTTATTGGGAGAAAAGGGGTTGGTGGCCGCTATTTTAAAAATGAAGTAGCACAGATTCTGCCCCAAGATTCTGTGTAGAGGTGATGGGAAATTTTTTTGACAAAATCAAAAAGTTTCCTGAGAACATACCAATTATGCCAACATTTACAATAGGAAGTTAGCCAAATGTTTTGACTTTTAGGTATGTATTATATTCTATAAGGTCAAAGCGATGTGCTTCGTTTCATCAAAAATTTTGAGTTTTATTTTTGATCCTGAAACAGAATAAAACAAACTTTCAGCCTCAATTTTCTGTGGAATAGAAATTCTGTTTTTCAACCAGCTCGGTTTCTGACAAATTGGCTTAGGTGAGCCAGTGTTGCCTAATGGATACAGCACTGAACTGGGACTCAGGAGACCTGCATTCTATTCCTGGCTCTGCCACAATCTGCTGGGTGACCTTGGCTAAGTCACTCACCCACCCTATGCATCAGTTATGCAGTCTGTAAAATGGAGATAATGATACTGACGTCCTTGTAAAGTGTTTTGATATCTACGGATGAAGAGTGTTATACAGAAGCTAGGCTAGCTATAGGCAATGGAGTTTGGACTAAGGTACATCCAAGTACCAGATAATGGTTCGTTTCCAAAACTATGCAGAAACATTTGTTTACCACACTTTCTTCATCTGACAATGAGGCTTTGCAGAAAGGAAAGCCCTTCTGACACTCTGCAGGGTACAAAAATTCAGTGGCCATGGTAGTGAACACGGGGAGAAAGGAACAAAAAAAGAGATAAATATAAAATAGGAGTGATGAAAATAACAGAGATTGAGTTGAGGCAAACAAAAAAGAAAAGAAATATTTAGTAGAAGGAAGAGGGAAACCCCAAGCAAGATGGAGAAGGAATAGAAGACAAAGACAGATATAGAAGTGGTCCTATACTAACTACAATTTTCCATCACCTCAATGCTCAAGGCAATTTTGCTTTACTAGCTCAGTTGTTGGTGAGGATTTAAGGACTATATTCTGTCCCCGACCCTTTTGCTCAGCTCCCATCGATAGCAATGGGAGTTCTCATGCATCAAGTAGTAGTACCAGTTACAGCCTTAACTTATAGCCCCAGACTTCAGACTCTCAGGGAACAGTTTTCATCTTCTTAGTTTAACATTGGTGAAATTCCATTTATTTCCATGATTTTACACCTAGTTTCTTCCAGAGATTGGCTTCAGGCCCTAGAAGTGTAATGCAGCCCTCACACCACACTAGGGTTAAGATCATATTTACACACTCCTTTGCAAGAAGTCTGATTTTTGAAAAGCTGTTAGGCCTGATTTCTGAAGTAAACCAGGCTGGATAAGAATCTAGATTTTTCTAAAAAGCAACAGTGTGCAATTGTCTCATTAAATATATATGTATTTTAAACATTTATTCTCGTGACAAAGAATCTACCAAGAAGAGAAAATAGTGTATGATTATATACTTATGAGGTTGTAATGAGACTAGGAAATGCGAAGAAGTAAACCCCATTTTATTAGTTTTAAGATTACAAACCATATGGTTCCTGCCTCAGATGCCAGACAACTGTAGAAATTAGTTTTTAATCACACACACACCTTTCCTGATACTTCCAAAGCCCCAAGAACTGACCCATTTGGATTCCCCCAAGGAAATATTTTATTCATTCTGTCGTTATGTCTGCTTTGTAATCAACACTGAGAAATGTCACTTTGATTAAACATAACTCTGAATGACTAAAATCATAGTACAATAAATTCTCCAGAGCTATCTTTCAGAACAACTGATTGCTCTCCAGTCTTAATCCTCCAGAGTCTTATATAATCAAAATGATGTTGCTAATTAAGGATTAAAACTCAGAATAGAATAAAAAAGGAGATTTTTTTCTCTCTCCTTTGGACAGGTCAAGGAGGCAGAATCTGTTTTAAGGAACCAAACAGTCTTTTCCACCTTTAGTAAAGCTACACTATTCACTGAAGTTTGGATTTAATCCAAAGAGCTTCAATATTAACATAACTAGGGGGAGGAAAAGGAATAGCCCTGAAAGCCATCCCTATATGAACAGAAATATGACCTAATAAATTCTTCATCGACTCATCAGTGATGCATTATCAATATTCAAATGTACTCAGTTTCAGTTCATAATAGACACACTTTGATTTATTTTTTGTAGTACCAACAATGCTTTGCACATATATAGCACCTCTCAATCAAGAATTTCTGGATAATTGGCAAACATTAAGTATCACAAAGCTCCCTCTGAGGTAGGTACATATTTGTGCATATCTAATAAAGGAATTTCTGTCCCAAGGGAAATTCCAATATTTCATCATTTTGTCCCAAATCAGAACAAAACTCTCGAACTGTTGAAACTTTGTGGAACAGTGTCCAGAAAAAAAAAATTTGTAAATGTCAAAATGTTCCATTTCAGTTTGTTAACCAAAAGGAAACAGTTCATTTTGGGTTGACAAAATGTTACATGTCAATTTTTCCAATGAAAATTCTTTTTCTGTAGAAAATTGTGATTTTGATGAAGCCCCATTTTCCAATGAAAGGTGTTTTTGTCTGAAATTATCCAGCCAGCTTTGGTAACTATACAGATGTTTAAATTGAAGAACAGACGTCAAGCGGCTTACCCGATGCCCTAAACTGTCAATCACAGCTGGAAAGGACTCTATGAGGCCTATCTTTCTATCACCATTGTTCATATGAGGAAAATCGACCACCTCTTGAAGTAAAGGACAGTTCCAACTGTGATGTTTGATTTTTTTTATTTTAGTGCTGGTACTTACATGTGTTTAAGGAACTTTGCCACCTATACGGAGTCTACTCAACCTAGAGCAAAGGACTGAGACCCCGCAAGGAACTTCACCACATCCCTGACAGGCCTTTAACTACCATAGTGTAAGAACTCAAATAGAATAGCTTGGTTCTAAATAGCAACTTGCTTATTAATTTTGTATCAAGTTGGGCAAATCACTTGACTTTGATTCACCCTGGGTGAAAGTCCCTGGCCTGTGCTATGCAGGAAGTCAGACTATGATCAGACTTGTTCCTTTTGGCCTTAAGATTTATAAATTTGTGTGCCTAGAAGAAAATTTAGGTAGTCCTTTTGAAGACTCATTTTTAGCTGGAACAATTAGATTTCCTATATACATTCATTTTTAAAAAATTGAGATGCACTTGAGTTTTTAATTAAGCTCCATTATCTCACACATTTGTTCTGTTGCAATATTAAAAAACTCACCAACTGAAAAAAGAAAGAAGTTCCTTTGGTTCAAAATCCTCAAGGTTGTAAGCACTCAGTGGACAAACTACAGCTCTTATGCCTCCTGATCCAAAGCAGGCTGTTATTAGCCCAAAGTAGAAGAGTATTTTCTGCTCCTTTTTGGCTAGCGGGTGAATAAAATAGTGTCTGTCTATATAAAAATCTTCAAAGGGGAAGGCAACAACAGGTAGTAGGGCTGTACCTGCAATGGGGAAGAAAATGGACATATGTAACTGGTTAAAATGATGAAGCACTGAATCCAGTATTTATTTTCTAGATTAACAGCTATATTGGAATTATAGTCTCTGAATTATTAAAAAAACATCTACACACGCAATGGGAGAGAAAATTATTCATTCCTTTAGAGTGAGATGTGGGTACAACACTAATATTAGGCAAGAATATTGACTACATATGGCAGAAGTATCTGAACTTTGCTGCTTTCAGGGCTGGCCTGGGGCCAGAGGGCTGCAGTTAAGCGGCATAGAAGTTCTCTTTACAGATAAAGAAACGACCATAATTTGTGCTACTCTTTTATCTGTCTAGATGGATTAATAGAAATTGCTTGCTTGAATTCAAAAGTTGTAGTTTATCACTACAGCTAGATGAACAATATTCATCAGATAATTTGGCAAATGTTATAAAGTACTCTCAGACATGCTATTTGATTATTTTTACTTATTTTATCAGTTTTACTCTTCCCTTTGCAGCTTCAGAAAAAGTTAGCCCAAAACACATTTTAGGACTCTGCAGTCGAGATTTGGCATCTCCAATTTACAGCGTTGTTTCTATAGGCAAAGTGAGGCTCCCATATTCAATGAGCCTTTTAAGTGTATTTTGAGACAGATTGCAAATACATCATATACATAATATCTGCACACATCTGCTTCAAGCATGGCAACAGGAGAACAGGACTGTGATACCAAACATCAAAATCTGAAACCCCGGCCTGGATTAAGCAAAAATTTTTAATAAACTCCCACAACAAAGAGTCATATCCCATGCACTATATTTACACTAATAAGTCTAGTATCAAATCACCATCCCTAATATTTTATATTTATTTATCACAAACTTTCCCTTGCTATAGTGACATTTGTTTCTCTTTGGAAAATGCTTCGTGCTACCTCTGACAGTTGTCAATGGCTGGTTAAGTGGTCTGATGCAGTATATTCAGTATTCAGTTCAACAATTTATACTTGTTTTATCATTAGAGTCAATTTGTCCCACTTTGATGTCTTTTTTTTTGGTAATCTAGAATCAAAGGGCAAGGGGATTCCAAACAGGGAGTAAGGAAGAGGATACAAAGGAAGTCATTTTTTCAGGTAGTTCATACAGTGCTTTGGCAATCTAGACAAAGTGACCCCCTTCTTCCTTCTTTCCACTGACCCACTTGCTCCTCTGTGTCATTTTTTTCTTTTAAATTCTTGCGGCGATTTCTCTTCAGTCACCCACAGTAGGTGTTTTTATAGCTGATGCACACAACACAGAATTATTTCCTGCTGCAGCAACACTCTAAAGGAGGCACTAGAGTTTCCAGTGCAAAGCTTTCTGAAACATGACCTCGGGGCACCTGCTGCACACAACTTAATTCAAACTCACACTTCTGGATGGAGGTCAAGAGGACAGAAATGTTGCCTCGAGAGAAGACCAATTCAGAAATTATCTCAAATAGTCCAATGCTATTCTGATGCCTATCTAAATAACAACTTATTTGCCTGCATGCAAACAAACTCTTGGGATGAGTACATGTGAATAAGCTTGTGTGTCAGCTATAAATCAAGTGGCAATGCAATTGATACCTATTTTAGTATAGAGTTATGGAAATCTGGGTGAATTTCCAATATTTATGTTAATGTGGCTCTGGAGCAGCAATAAATTGTTCTGCCCTCATCTTCTGCCTGTGCTGTCCACTTAAAAGTTGGTGATTTTATGAAGTTAATTCTGGTAGTTATGCAGTTTAAAGAACAGCATGCAGCATCAGAGATCGACTGTTACTGTCTAGTTGTACCTGCCTGATCTGAGTAGCAATCACCTCAACTCTGTCCTAGAGACAAAAGATAATTCAGTTTTTAGATCAGCTCAACTCAGGCTGTGAAAGCCATCATCAGCTTTGACATTTACTAAGTTCCACATGACAGCTGTACAAAGTGAGCACAGACCTGCAAACTCAGTTTGTTTAGGAAGGGGAGTGGTTCCACCCTCTATATCACCCAATCTCCTTGACAACCCATAATAATAGCTGTGAATATCTAAAGTTTCATACTGTCCCCCATTCCAGCCACTATGTGGAGGATCATTAGGAGGTGTCCATACATTACATATCTGTATATTGAGGGGACTTCAAATGTACAGAAGATCATGGGTCAGTAAAATTCACACATGTAAGTTACCTGGAAAAATATTTTAAGAAGTGTATCTTGAACTTTGTATAAAAGATTTTAGCCCATTGGGTGGGGGAAGGAGTCAGATAGTGTTAATATGAGTCAGGCCCTAAAGGTAAGCATCAAAATGTGGCTTCCGAGTTCAAAGTTTATCTACACAATATATACGTCTTATTAACAACCATGTAGCTTTTAAATACAGTAGAACCCCATAAATTTGCACCAACTGGAGAAATGCATTGCAAATTATGGCCTTAACAAGTGGTTATATCACTGAATTTTCCAGAAGTGTCTAGTGATTGTGGGTGCCCAACTTGATACCTTAAATGGGCTCAGCTTCAGAAAATGCTGAGATACTGCTTTCTGAAAAGTTAAGCCACTTTAAGGTGTCACAGTTTAGGCTCTCAGACTGCAGCACCCAAAATCCCTAGTCACCTTTGAAAATTTAGACCTTATTTTACAAACACTATTTAGTGTTGTTCAAAATAATGCTTCATTAAGATATATTAGCAAATCTACTCCAGTACATTTTGTGAAAGAAAAGTTAAGTCCTTAGCTATTAAAGAACTTTGGTGAAGCCACCAGGTTGGAGACAATTATTGAATTTGCATATAAGTAAGGAATAGTATGTTTCTATAGTACTTTTTAAAAAATTGACTTATTAGAGCAGAATTGCATACAAAAAGCACATTGTAGATGAAATAATCATGGCATAGCACCTACCTAGAAAGTGGAGAAATATACAGATATATACCAGCTTGATCCTCCCCACCAGATGTTCAGCAAGCCAGCCCATGAACACAGGTGATAACATGGAAGCACCTACAAAGCACATGTTTATGATGGCTGCTTGGTAGTTGGGATAGCCAAGTTTGATAGTGCAAAACAGAATCATGTTGCAGACAATACCAAAGAAAGTGAACCTCTCACACAGCTCCATCAACAGCAGGCAAATGGCCACCTGAAGTTTCTTCTGAGACTTGAACCCAGATGAGTCTCCATCATGCTTGCCTTTCCTGGAGAATTTCCTTTTCTCCCTCTCAGCAGTGTGGTTCAGAAGTTGTTTTTCTTGTAAGTCTCTAAGGTCTGTAACAGGCATACTTAGCTGTGCTGAGCAAGACTAAATTGAGTGGGTTAGGTTGTATGTACACTTCTGTTATCCTCCACTGTAATTAACAAACTGGTAAGACCCTTGCTTTGAATTCCACACCTTACTACCACAATTCCTCAGGGTACTTATCGCTTTAGTGCTGTTACATTCAAGATCAAGGAGCATGGGGGACACCAGTTTTTTAAACTTCTCTGAGTGCACAAAGTTGCTGAATCCAATCTGTTTATTTAATTAGTTTGTCTGATTATGGACAAGACTCCCCCCCAAATAATATTACCCATTAAATTATGTGAATCAAATACAATTTGGCACATATTGTATCTGCATGTTACAGATAAAGGTTAAATACTGAGAAAGGCTCAACTGTTTCAGCAGAATTCAAGTACTAGATCAAGAAAATAATTTGGGGCCAATATTCTGATACCTTAATTAAGCAACAAGTGAGAAACTGCAAGCAAAGAGATAAAGATAGAAAGAATTTATGGTTTTGGGTGAACAATATCTTATTATTACATTTCTTGTTACTTTTGGTTAAAATTCAGATAAGGTTAATTAGAAAAGTAAGAAATGCTAGTACATTTAAGTACAATAAGCAGGTTTTACACAAAAGTAATCCCAGGGTATTAATGAAGAGAAAAAGCAATAAAAGAGCACCCAAAACCAGCACAGCTTTTTTAGCCTGACCTTAAACCACAGCTATAACATGTCATAGGGAATAAAAGTCAGAAAGACTTTGGATCTTGGGTATTAATTGAATCTGTATAGTCAACTTAAAGAGAAATTGGGAAGGTTCTACAAGTTTACCATGTCCCCACCAGGCAATCCACTAAGAAGTTTACAGAAAACTTGTCCTACCTCCTAGACATGATTCTCCACTACTATGCATAGTCATTTATACATGTGGTAGTGTTATGTACCCACTTTGCACAGGTGTAAATGACTACACAGGGTAAAAAGCAATGGTGAATCAGATCCGCTGTTTCTAAATAGAACTATCAAGTTCTCACTTTGCAAGTTGTTGGAACAGAGACTCTTTTTTGGTTTCATCTAACTGTATAGACACATATATGCACACATGCTCCCTACCTTTTAGCAGCTGTTATACCTACCTATTATTAAGTAATAGAGATGCAAGATAGTATATAAATGACATGGATAGGCCCAAGTCAGACTCCCAAATCCAAAATTCACAGAACTTTGGTATCAGGTGAAAAAGTTACTGCCCTAACTTATTTCTGTAATGGCTCATAAACACCAAATCCAGAAGCCCTGAAACACAGATCCAAGCATCAGCTGAGCCCCTTTCTCAACCAGTGTTCTTTTTTAATTCAAACAGGGTTCTAAACCCAGAACTTGGCTAGCAGTATCACAGAGTTTGCTTAGTTCTGGGTAGGACTGTGGGAGATGAGGGAACTTTGTATTATACCAGTATCTATGTCTGCCACCTTCTCTAAAATGGACTAGGATGAGTTTCATTCATTTTTGATGGCAGGAGAAAAGCAAGCTACAGAGATCACCTGCAGCCCCATTTGATTTCTCTTCCATAGTTTAACAAACCTGATCTCAAACCAGGGAAGAAGAAAGTACTGTGACCAGAATGCACACCTACTCCATTCTGGGGAGCACCTCTAACCTAGCTGCTGGTGCATTAGGGTGCCCTTTCTTTAGTCTATTGGAAGATATAAGTATAGTATAAAACCAGATTGAAAATGCTATAGTAAATACACTCTGCTTCCTACACGCATTTTAATAGGGAATATTCCCTGTTCCACTGTTGATTTTTGTCTTTAAAGGACCTTTATTTGGAGTGGGGGCACCTGTTTCTCACAGGTGTTGCTGATTGAGGGCCAATGAGCTCATGGGAAGAGGGGTAGAGCTAGAAGGCTTGCCATTTGGGTTAGATGACAACAATTCCTTATTTGATGTTAGTTTGCCTGATCTGGGGGTCAGGCAGGGAGAATAACTGACTGCTTGGTTGGTTAACTCCCATAAAAACCTCAAGGTAGGCTGAAACTGGTGTGTGGGAGTGGGCTTCTATTGACGTGATTGCTTTAGATATGGCTCTGGCTCTGTGAGAAGTGAGTTGAAATGTTTGATACTCTAAGTAAAAGTATTTTATAATAATGGTAGTATGTTTTGCTGATGAGAGCCCAGGGAACATGTGTTCTATACCTAGCTCTGCAGCTGACCTGAGGTATGGTCTTGATGAAAACCTTTAGCCAATCTGCTCACGGGTTTACCCCCTTAATATAGTACTTAGAATGCTTAATACAAAGTGATTGAGGAAAGGTGATGGTAGACCTAATAATATATTTAGAGTTACACCACTATTGAAGCAGGTGAGATTTTAAGTGGAAACCAACAACAGCAGTTTAGGATTGAAGTGGGTCTGAAGAGAAGTCTTGCATTTGACAAATCCCCTTGGTCCCCAGCAAAAGGCTTTGGGTCAGATTGCCAAAGGGGCCCCTAGCTTAGGGGAATATTCTATTCAATGGAAGTTGTTCCACTTTAATTAACTCAATATTAATTGGGCCATGGAGACTAAGACTCACCCTATCTCCCAGTGGTGAGGATACAGACCTGAGAGTTATTAGATTGCTGTTCTAATCTGGTATCTTCAGCAGGCAGAATAGGGACTTGAACTGAGAGTTTCTTACATCCTAGGGAAGCACCCTAACCACTGGGCTGCTACCTCTTCTGTCCTGAGTGTTTAATGTGGTCTCTGAGCACACCTACTGGATCAGGCCCTGCACACAACTTAGGAAGAGAAGTGCATATCTTCCCACACTTTGTAAATTGCACTGGGGCTTAGATGTGAGATGAGCATGTGGACTTCTAGAGGGAGGCAGTAATAGGCATGCGCCCACCCAGAAACATAGGCACTGAGGGAACTTTTACTGCACAAACTTAGGCACAGAGTGAGTTGAGGCCCCAGCAGGGTTAGATGGCAGCCAAGGGGGAGTTTTGTGGATCGCAGTGATGTATAAGTTTGGGGCTTAGGTGCCTAAGTACCTTTGTGAATCTGGATCTTGAAATCCTTGAAAACAACTTCTTTAAAGGGATAGCTCTGTGAAGATGGGACAACTAGTTCTTGCAGTGGGCTTTGCTATAAAAGCACTTATTCTTTCCAGGGCTCCTAGTGGTCACAGTTGGTGTAACAGAGGACTGACTGTCTGTACAAGTTATATTTTGGCAGGCCATCTGTCAAGTGAATAGGCCAGCACCAGAAAGGTTCTAGAGTCCATTAAAAATAGTAAAATCTGGCCAGGAAGTAGCCCAGGCACTTGTGTTTGGCTCAACTCTGACAAGTACTAACCTACTACCTGCTCTGACTTGGTTGAGTACTGGTTGCCTATGTGGTTCTATGACTAAAGGGCAAATGATCTAAACTTCTCTTTATGTGCTGGAAAAGTCAAATTAGCTCTTGCCACATTTCTTGAGGGGAAAACTTCATGCACATTTCGTTGATTTCTTTGGCAGTACAAGTGTGATTTATTTTTTTTTAACACAGGCTGAGATTTTAAAAAGTATTTAGGTGTTGCTCTGCTCAGTGTTGCAAGTCCTAGCTGACTTAAGCTCCTAAGTCTCATTTTCAAAAGTAATGTAAGCCCAGATCTCAAAGTTATTTAGGTGCCTAAATTTCACTGATTTTTTTTCCAATGGAAATTAAGCACGTAAAGACCTTTGAGGCTATGGCACAGAGGCACCTAAATCCTATTGACTTTCAGTGAGACTTAGGAGCTGAAGTGTCTAAATCACTTTTGAAAATGGAAGTTAGAGTCCTAATGTCAGTTAGGCTTTGCAAAACTGAGCAGAGTAACACCTAAATACCTTTAAAAATCTAGACCATAGTGGTTGAAGCAGAAATATTCTATGGCTCGAACAGTAGCCATCTTTTGAAGTCAATGCCAGAATTCCAGTTGACTTCCATAGGACAAGGATTTGGTCCTGTGTATACTGATCCAAAGACTGCAATGCGATTAAAAGGGTGACGACTTCAGTGACAGGAAACAGAGATGTGATAGGAGAGGCAAAGACTAGAATCTTAAGTTTTTGAAAATTACCACTTTAATCTTTTGTGTGTGTGTGTGTGTAAGAATTGTTTAACTTAATGTAGGTAATAGCTGTGACTAATTCATCTCTCTGCCAATGAAGCACTGGTCCCTACAAAATATTTTCTAGTAAGAATAGCTGAATAATCATGATGCTAGACAGGCACTGTTCATGACTATTTTGTTTTAGTTGAGTGCACAGTGTCTATTTCCACACATCAAAGAAAGAGTCACTCTCTTCCAATTATTAGGTGAATCCTCCTCTTGTTCTCTGTGCAGTTGATTCCCTGGTAGGAAAGAAAAAAGTAGAATATCTTTCAGTCTCTCTGAGACACAAAAATAATTACTGGAAGCAATGGTCTTTGACAATCTGAAGATAACTGCTACTTATGTCGTTGTTTCGGATGACTCCAAAGTGGCTCTGAAAATAAAATAAATTAAAAGGTGTGATAGGATGGCCATGTGGTTAAAGTACAGACTGGGAGGCAGAAGAATTGGGTTCAAGTCCAGCTTTGATTCAAGCTTGTGACTTGACTGTAGGCAAGGTCTCGTAAGCTCAGTTTTTCCATCTGGAAAACAGGGACAATAACTCCTCCTCTGAGGTAAAGAAGCAAGATAAGACCTGATTCAATAAAACATGATTGTTGTGACAGCCCCAGAGTAAAGGTTATATGTAGGTTTAAAAAATTATAATCTTCCACTTAACATATCAATTTATGAAATTTCTGTGTTGCTCATCCCCATGGCATTTAGGCACTATAGTCTAAGCACAGAACCTTGAATCTGTATTTTGAATAATTGGAATAAATCATAATACACAATGGTGCTTTTTTTGGTATTCCTTGTATTTAAAATCTATATCTGATGCTACTGATAAATCTTGTCAGCAGCAATGAATAATGTTGAATAATGTCCATAGGCCTATGGACCGTATCTACCAGAAAAGCAAACACATATTGAAACCAGAACGTTTTGTAAATAGTGTTAAGGACCAATTAAAACCCTGAAACACAATTATCAAGGAGTTGAGAATGCATATCTGTGAAAGTGGGAAAAATAGCACATCTACTCAAAGTTCTCTAAGCTATAAACAACCATTAAATGTGATAAAAGTATACTTTGAAGGCTGGAAGATAACAGCTACGAAATTACCAGTTTATTAAGAGTATTGATTATAAGAGAACTGCTCTGTGAATAACCTTAGAAGTTTTGTGGTTATGCTACTTAATAACATTTGCTTAGTTGTATTCCTTCTTTAGTATGTGTATTCTTGAAAAACTTTCAGCTTCTTAGAGGAATCGGAAAACCCAAGGCCTGATTCCCCACGACCACCTTGCTGCAGGATATGAATAACCCTCTTTTCAAAGACAGTAGCAAAGACTGGCCCTCAGATGTGCAGCACCAGTACAAGGTACTTGATTTAAGTTTGGGGCAGGGGAATATATAAAAAAAGATGTTTGTTTATTTTTTCACTTTCCAGCCATAATTAAATTGGGACTTTTGGGGAAGCCCTTGCAGTTCTTGCTTATTCTGCTTGAAGGAAACACCACAACAGATGGAACCAAATCCCTAAAGTGAGCATCACCCCAGACCAACAGTGAAGTGTGCAGACAGGACCAGCTTCATATTAACTCTCAAATGAGAATAATCTGTAGCATCCCTAGGGGGTTAGATATAGTATTACCCCCTTTTTGAGTGGAGGCTGGATAATGTTGAGATAATTTTATGATTGCTTTAAATATTAGATGAAGTGAAACTTTCATAAAGTAGCAATAAATTTACTCATCTTCCTTTCCCCTTGTGTTCTACACTTTTCTTTCCAAAGAGTACTGTGTCCCTTTGCCCTCAGAATAATTTGTGATCATTTTAAAATGCCCCAGTTTATATTTTTCCCTCCTAAAACTAAGGACCCTATCCTGTGTCTCCTAACTGCCTTGTGAGTGAATGGAATTTGAAGGTCCCTGTCACCTTGTAAAGTCAGGCCCTAAATAATGAAAAGAGTCAGGAGATAAGATTTCTGTTGTGGTTCTTCTGCAAATTTCCTGTCTGACTGTGGGCAAGTCACACTTACCTCAGCGGGGCCTTACTTTCTCCATCTTCAGAGTTGGGATAATATTTATCTACCTCATCATAGTGGTATGAGGCCATGCTCACTAAAATTTGTACAGTGCTTTGAGATCCTAGACGAAAGGAGCTATGAAGGTACAAGGTGTTATAAATAACCTTTGTTTTCTATTGCCATCCTTACAGGCCAATCCAGCAGGTACTTCAGCATGTGTAATTTTAAGTATGAGCAGTCCTACAGAAATGAATGTGGCTGCTCACCTGCTTACAGTTATACAGGTACTCTGCCTTGCTGAAACGGAACTATAGAGAGTAAACAAAGGAGGGGAGAAGATGGCTACTGGTTCTGCTGCTGAGTACATGGTTTATAACTATCCGAGAGAAAAGTCAACTAATTTTGCCTTTATAAAGTCCTCTGCAGGGAGCTGATTTTAAAATTGCTGATCCAAAAACCACTGCTATAATAAGAATGATTTTTGGCATGATTACACTGTTCCTTCGAGCAGCAGAGGTTTTATTTCTTGAGATTTTGTTCAAACATATGAAAAACTGCTCAGCAGAGATAATTATATATGTTCTCAGGCTCTTGTCTTATTGCACCTATTTGACGTTTTTATAATTCAGGGATAATTGTATTGCAATTATTTTTCATGATGCATGGTGCAGTTTTATATCACATTGTTGGCAGATATTCTTTATGATGACATTTGTTCTAATGGGAAGATTAGAACCAGTTCTATCATACAGAAAGATGGCTTTTTTTATGTCACATTATAGTTTGTAGATGGCACTTAGGATATTCTTTTCTGACATAGATTTTTAGGTAGAGATTGGAAATAGATTCTAAGGCTGTGTCTACAACTGAGACAATATTATCTGTGAATCCAAGATGGTTCCTACTGTTCTCACAAAATAATAGGTCCTTTTATACCCAAATTGTGGGGCTTGGAAGAACCCCAGTCAGGAAGGAGAGAAGAGTGACAGGAAAGATGACAGCTAACAGCTGAGAGCCTAGAGTGGATACCTGTGCTGAACTATGGAGGGGAAATACAGGTGCAGTTGCCCTGAACTAGTAGACTGCTAGCTGCAGAGCTAATTTTACTCAAACCTTTATCTTTTTTTTTAGTTCAAACCCAGATAGCTTGTAATAGTATGGATTTGTGTGTGTGGTTCCCCTCCTCCTTCCTTTTTGTGCAGTTCTAGTCAGTTGCTTCTGTTTTTTTAAATGGGGGAATTGGGCTATAATATGCAGTAACACTTAAACTGAAATAATTAACATTGACCTTTTGCCCAGACAGTAAAATCAATTGTCTAGGTGCCCCAAAAAGCTGTATGCTTGGATCCCTGCTTTTGATCTGTGTATGCAAGTCACTGTCAGCAATTGAATGAATCAATGTGGATTTGAAATTGTATTCCTATTCTAATGATACATAGGTTAGGGTGAATTTTAAAATAGTTCTAATATTTCTCACATCTTTGTGCTGTTTGCTTGGCTATCCAATATAAAGACTTATATGTCTAGAGCTTTAATTCAATTCAGCCAAAGCAGAGCTGTTGCGTTTCCAGTTGAGACACTGGCTTCCATCTTTGTCTTTTTTTTTTTTAAACTGTTTAATGAAGTTTCTTCTAGAGATAGGCCTGAATCAGAACCATGGATCACCCTTGAACTTTGGGAAAGTTTGGATTTCAGTAGGAATTTCCATGCTCCAGCACATCTTTATTCTCTTCTTAGGCTTTGAAGCTTAAAATATGAATTATATGTCTCTGGTAGAGTGAAAATCTCCCTTTACTGCCTTAGGAATAGTTCTTGATTGCTGATGCACAGAACCATGTTTAGGCCTCTATTTTATCTCCTTTAGACTGTGGTAATGGCCTTTTGGCTGATCTCCCAGCACGCACAATTAACAGACTTCAGCTGGTACAAAATAGTGCTGCTAGGATCCTATCCAGCTCAAGGAAGAGTGAGCACATAACTCCCTTCACACAGCCCTAGAGAAAATACTATTGGGAACAATCCTGAATTAGGTTGTGGGGAGCATCCTACGTAGTCTTTTACTCTCTGATTTCTGTGTTTTAAGGCAATCTTAACATAAACTTAGGCCTGAACCAACATGCTAGATCCAAATGCTCCCAAACTGAAGCACAAGTGGCCAATCTCTAGTTTTAAATGTCTCACGTAAGGTGGCTTTAAGATGTGTGTGCGCAGTAGGATTCCAGTGAGGCCCCCTCGCATAAATTTGAGAACCTAGAGACAGCTCTAGTTGATGGTTGCCTCTTATGGGTTACCATTGGGCTCATCCACAGCATGGTACAGCCCAAAATTCTTAAAGTGGCATATGCTGTGGAGACTCCCCTAGTGCCCCAAATATGTGTCTTCCCAATCCTGGTATTTCACCTGTGCCAGGGCTTATGTGAGGTCTTATGCAGGGTCTCCATTGGAGGAATTCTTCCTAGCTAAGGGGCTTTTACAGCTGCTCTATGCTAGTGCAGGTGCCTTAGTGAAGGGGAGAATCCCTCCTTTTATCCATACCCAGGCACCAAAATAAGAATGGCCTGACTTTTTCAGAAGTAGTAATTATCACTGATGCCCAAGGGAGTTGTGGCTGCTCACAGCCCTGACAATAGGGAGGGAAAGCAGGGACAATTATACTGGGGCTCTGAGCATCTGTATTGTCTGAGTAAATAGAGAGAAATGGGAGGGGTGGGGCCACAGCAAACATAATGTACTGAGGCCTCAAACCTCTCTGACTGGGCCTGCTGCTCAGCACCTCTGAAAATCAGACCACCTATTTAGATACCTAACTTTTGCCATCCACACTTAACTCCTACTGAATTGCAATTTTTATGTGTTGTTGGCTTGTGTGCCTTGCTACTAATATAATGAAATGCTGTCACTGTCTCCATTTAGTAGCTTCTCTCTGGAGCCTGCTAAGCAGATGTGAAAGGGATACTGATTCCACTGTACTTATTTAAAAAACAAACAAAACCCAAGACGCACTTGTTTTCTTTCTGGCTTTGACTTGTTAGCGTGGTACTGAAGAATGTATCATTAAACCATTGCAAAGCTTTTTATAAAGCACCTTGAGATGTCTCTCAGCATAAGTCGCAATACAAGTTGTTGTTTTAATTCCAGAGGCCAGTTAGATCAGTGCCTGTTACATGTTTCAAATGCTTAGACCAGTTTAATCATTGTTCCATCATTGCTATCAGTGTCTTCTTAAAAAAGTAAGAATAATGATCATCTCCTTATTTTAAATCACTGAAAAAGGGTCAGATGTCAAGTTAGCAGTTGAGAGTGAAAGTAGGACGTTATCTAAAAAAAGGATATCAGTGGGAGTTAGGCACCTAAAACACCTTTTTAAAATCTGGCCCCTGAAAGATGATTTTAAAAGTCTATTTAGACCCTGATTATGTCAAGTACTAAGCACTCCTGATTAGGTCCTGGGTGATCTCAACATCCATTGACAGAAGTTGGGGGTCCTCTGTTTATAGCTCAAGATATGTGCAGTACCTTATAAGGATGACTCTTGAGAGTTTAAAAAATTTAATCATATTAACCTTAAACTGACATGATGTGGATGGCTGTGTTCTATATTTAACTACTCTGAATGTATTTCCACTTAACAATGTAGGTAGAAAAACTGACCAAAGTTTGTATACCAAAACACAGTGGATTTCCCCACCACACTCCCAGCAGATAGTTCATAGATTACCTTTGTGTGTGTGTGTGTGAATTTCTCGATTGTTTGTGGTTTTGGGGTGGTTTTTTTTTTTTTTTTTTTTTTTAGATACAGATTTTTGGACTGTGATTGCACTAACTCTCATAAGCCAAACAAGGTCTGGCCAAGTATGTGGATGCACAATGACCAAAGAAAATTCAGGGTGCTGCAAGAAGTTATCATGGAGATTCAACAGATAGCAGATCAGCTGGTGTTGCATAAATAACTAAGGTACTAAGATAGATACTGATCTAGTGCTTCAGGTCCTTGACCATTCATGGTTATTTAAAGATCCCACAGAATTTCTGAAAGATTAGGTAATACTACTTTGATATCTTGATCAAATTCTAATATGAATGATTACATTTTACTGAGCTAAAATTCCCCCTGCATTCACTTGGAAGAAGGTATTCTTCACTCTCCATTTTAAAATTGCCAACTATTGTGTGTCCAAAATACATGTCATGTTCCACTCAAGAAATGGATTTCAGTGGTGGGTGAGCAATCCCTCTATATACAATCTATAAAGCATTTTTGGATCTTTCTGAGAAGCTATATAAAATTTCAAGATTATTTATCTTCCCCATATCTGCAATATCCTTAAATGAGGGATAAAATAGTGAACTTTAAATCCTACTCTTAATTGCTGGGAGCTGCGATTGATGTCAGAAATACCATTGCTTATTCAAAATCATACAGTATTTGGAAAAAAAATCAAGACATTTCAAGAAATATTACATTTTGAAACAGATTCACTTTTCAAAAACATACACAAACTTGAATATGTAATTCCAAAATCATATAATCAAACTAAATGGCTTAATCATAGATAATATGATAGCAATTCAAAGCTTTTAATGCAAATGCATTACAAATGGTTATACATTTAGCAATTCTCTGCTGGTTCAAAGAATGTGAATTTGTGTTTACAGACTGCCACAACAGGTACAAAACAAAAAATTCCTTTGACTGTTAGTAGAGGAAGAGTTAGTATTGAAACAGAGAGGACAAAGGACTCTTGATAGCAGAGAGATTAGTTAGGATACAGTACGGTGTTGAAACATAATTTATAATGGCACAAGAAGCAGGACTGATCTGAATAAATGGAAAGAGGAAGTCAACTGGAGAAGAGTGAAGGATAAAAATCTGCTAGTACAAGGTGCTTATGCTGTATAATTTAATATAAAAAATATAATTGGAGATACATATAATAGGTATATCTCCTAGAACTGGAAGGGACCTTGAAAGGTCATTGAGTCCAGTTCCCTGCCTTCACTAGCAGGACCAAGTACTGATTTTGCCCTAGATCCCTAAGTGGCCCCCTCAAGGATTATGCTCACAACCCTGGATTTAGCAGACCAATGCTCAAAACACTGAGCTATCCCTGTTGCCCTAACTATACACATATTTGTGCAGTCACAAAACCTTTATCACCTTCACAGCCGAGGTGGCCCCAAAGCCTGGATCGAAGCAAGTCTGCACCTGAAGTCACACTCCCAGCGTTGCTGTCTGGGGAATGGGGCTGGCCAAGATCTCAAATTTGAACTGGCAAACTGAGAGCCATTCCTAGCATGGAAAGTAGATGGCAGGCTTTGAGTATCGTTTCAGCAGTATGCGGGGAACACAAGAATGTGTCCTAGAAAAGCCCAGGAGGAAATTAATAGTTCCATTTTCAGAGCAAGGTTTGAAAAGTGTGCAGTAAATAAGGCCTGGGGCCACATGTTGAACAACAAGGCAAAAACAATATTGAATAGGTGCTCATTAAGTGAGCATTGTCCATCCTGTGCACCGAATGAGGCAGGGGTCCCGTGGGAAAACAGAGTGTAATCATGTAATTATAGACTATATAATACAGACAGACAAGAGGGCCAAATTAAGGTTGCACAGGAAACCTTTATTCTAGCCTTTTCTAATTCTGGAGTGTATGATTTTGCAAACATGGTGTTCCTTTCATGTAGTTTTTGTGTGTGTGTGTAAAATACTACATATGTTTGATTGTTTGGGTAGTAATCCAGCTGCTATAAAATACTAGGTCTTTAATATTGTTACCCTTTTTGAACTGAGTGGATACTCAAAGTTTGGGGTCTTGTGACTTGGTCCCATTAGAAGGAGAAATTGATGATGGGGTTGGTATTTCTTTGATACAATCATGTTTGTTGACAAAGAATGTATATAAAGTCCTGTTTACCACAGCACAGGAGAAATCAAATAGGAAAGAGTTTCTTTGCTTGCAGCTCTAACCTCCTTTTAGCCAGGACTCAGCGTAAGAAGGCTCTCTAGGCTTTTCTCGGAGCCACAGAGCCCAGGCTGTGTTTGGTGCTGAGGGAGAAAGCAGCAAGGAAGCTTCTCTGCCATTTCTCCTTCTCTTTCACAGGCACACAAACCTTCACAAAACAAGAGCCAGAAGAATCCCTCTGCCAGCATGTGCCTTTTATTTTGGGTGGAGGCTGCTCTTGTTTCAGTTATCTGGTTCCATAAGGGAGCTTAATGGTATCTTACACCTATCTTAAATGAAAGCCAGCACACCCCTCAGTTTCAAAGAGGTTTAACCAACCCAGAACAATATAAACATTATGAACCTTATTCTTTCTTCCATAAATGTTACCAGTGTAATCTCTTCTAGTCCCACAGAGTTGCTTAATGATTTACACTAGTGTAAATACAAGAAGAATCAGAGCCAACTTGTCTACCCATAACAAGAGCATCTGAAGCCAATATCATGAATTAACCCTCTGATGTTCCAGTTCTGAGATCAAAATGTATCTGGCAGATTATAGGAGAATGTAACCAGATTGCTGGCACTTAAAATTAAAAAGTTTAAAACCTGATCTACAACCTAAGGGCTGAGGGAAAGCCAGCAGGTGTAGAGGAGCAAATGGTTCAGATAGAGGCATCCCTTAGAGAATCTCCATTAATAGATCCACCCCATGTCCTAGTAAGGAGGAGAGGACGGAAAATGATAAAATACAGGTAGGATCTGATGAGAACAATCAAATTAAAAAAAGTCCCATTCAATTACATCATGTAATGGCAGACTAAAAAGTGACAAGGTTTTAAAGTTCTTATATACCAATGCTAGAAGTCTAAATAATAAGATGGGTGAACTAGAGTGCCTCATATTAAATGAGGATATTGATATAATAGGCATCACAGAAACTTGGTGGAATGAGGCTAATCCATGGGACACAACAATACCAGGGTACAAAATATATTGGAATGAGAGAACGAGTTGTGCTGGTGGGGGAGTGGCACTATATGCAAAAGAAAGCATACAATCAAATGAAGCAAAACTTTTAAATGAACCAAACTGTATCACAGAATCTCTTTGGATAGGAATTCCATGCTCTAATAATAAAAATATAGCAATCAGGTCATACTACTGATCCTCTGACCAGCATGGTGATAGTGACTGTGAAATGCTCAGGGAGATTAGAGAGGTTATTAAAATAAAAAAATCAGTAATAATGGGGGATTTCAGGTATCCCCATATTGACTAGGTACATGTCACCTCAGGATGGGATGCAGAGATAAAGTTTCTTGACACCTTAAATGACTGCTTATTGGAGCAGCTGGTCCTCAAACCCACAGGAGAACAATTCTTGAGTTAGTCTTAAGTGGAGCACATTGATCTGGTCCAAGAGGTGAATATAGCTGGACTGCTTGGTAATAGTAACCATAATCTAATTAAATTTATCATCCCTGTGGTGGGGAAAACACCATAGCAGCCCAACACTGTAGCATTTAATTTCAGAAAGGGGGACTATACAAAAATAAGGATGTTAGTTAAACAGAAATTAAAAGGTATAGCGCAAAAAGTGAAATCCCTGCAAAATGCATGGAAACTTTTTAAAGACACCATAATAGAGGCTCAACTTAAATGTATACCCCAAATTAAAAAAAAATAAAAAAGTCACAGTGACTAAACAACACAGTAAAAAAGCAGTGAGAGGCAAAAAGGCATCCTTTTAAAAAGTGGAAGTTAAATCCTAGTGAGGAAAATAGAATGGAGCATAAACTCTGGCAAATGAAGTGTAAAAATATAATTAGGAAGATCAAAAAGTAATTTGAAGAACAGCTAGCCAAAAACTCAAAAAGTAATAGCAATTTTTTTTTTAAGTACATCAGAAGCAGGAAGTCTGCTAAACAACCAGTGGGGCTGCTGGATGATAGAGATGCTAAAGGAGCATGCAAGGACGATAAGAGCATCTCTGTATTAAGATAACAATATACAGGGATAATTGCTTAAAAGAAAAATATGAATAAACAGCCTTATTCAAAAAGAAATACAATTTAAACATCCCAGCAACTATACACATGTAAATACAAAAAACAATAAAAGCCTATTGTTTTTCTACCTTTGTACTCACAACTTGGAACCTGAAGATTAGAAGCTTGAAGATAGAAAGATCCTTTCCATAAGCCGAGAGACAGACAAAAGAACACACACAAAGGGACACTACCCAAACATTCCCTCCTGAGCTTTTAAAAATCGGTTTCCTGATTGGTCCTTGGTCAGGTGTTTGGTTCCTTTGTTAACCCTTACAGTAAAGAAACATTAACCTCAGCTATCTGTTTATGACACAGGCTTGCAAGGGAGGCTTGTGGAATACTTGCAGGTTTTAAGAACAGGTTGGACAACACCTGTCAGGAATGGTTGTTTATGGCACAGCACAGGGATCGGACCTGATGACTTCAAGGTCACTTCAAACCCACATTTCTATGATATAAACCTGAACCAAGGTCTTGGAAAATTTTAAAGGAGAAAGTAGTTGAGGACATGAGGTCAATGGTAATTGGGACGAATTGCAACATGATTACTAGGGAGATCGTGCCAAACCAACCTGATTCTCTCTTGAGAAGGGATGGATTACTTAGACAAAGGAAATGCGAGATCTATCTACCTCGATTCAGTAAGACGTTTGACACGGTCCGCATGGGGAACTGTTGTTAAATTGAAAGATGGGATGAATATGAAGTTGTAAGGTGGATAAGGAACTGGTTAAAGGGGAGACTCCAGCGGGTCGTACTGAAGGGTGAACTGTCAGGCTGGAAGGAGGTTTACTAGTGAGTTCCTCAAGGATCGGTTTTGGGACCGATCTTATTTAACCTTTTATTACTGACCTTGGCACAAAGAGCGGGAATGTGCCTAATAAGTTTGCAGATGACACAAAGCTGGGGGGTATGCTAATAGCGGAGAAGGACCAGGATGCTATACAGGAAGATCTGGACCACCTTGTAAATCTGAGTAATATTATAGGATGAGATATAATAGTGAAAAGTGCAAGGTCATGCACTTAGGGAATTATAATAAGAATTTTAGATATACATTGGACGCATCAGTTGGAAGTAACAGAGGAGGAGAAGGACTTGGGGTGTTGGTTGATAGCAGGATGTCTATGAGCCGCCAATGCGATATGGCCTTAAAAAAAGCAAATGCGATTTAGGTGCATCAGGAGAGGTATTCCAGCAAGGAAAAGAGGTTAGTACTGTTATATAAGGCGCTGGTGAGACCCCACCTGGAATATTGTGTGCAGTTCGGTGTCCCATGTTTAAGAAAGGAGAATCAAACTGGAAAGGTTCAAGACAGGCTACTAGGATGATCCGAGGATGGAAAACCTGCCTTATGAAAGGAGACTCAAAGAGCTTGGCTTGTTTAGCCTGGCCAAAAAGAAGCTGCGGGGATATGCTGTTCTATATAAATAATCAGGGATTAATGTTAGGGAGGAGAGGAAATTATTTAGCTTAGTACTAATGTAGGCACGTGGACAAATGGGTACAAACTGGATATTGAAGTTTAGACTTGACATTAGACGAGAGTTTCTAACCATTAGGGGAGTGAAGTTCTGGACAGCCTTCCGAGGGAAGTAGGGGGCAAAAGACTTATCTGGCTTTAAGACTAAGCTTGATGAGTAATGGAGGGGATGATATGATGGGATAGTTTAATTTGGGCAATTGATCTTGGATTATCAGCAGATAAGTCTGCTCAATGGCTGTGAGAGGATGTTGGATGGGATGGGATCTGAGTTACTGGCAGGAATTCTTTCCTGGGTGCTGGCTGGTGAGTCTGCCCAGATGCTCAGGTTTAGCTATCGCCAATATTTGGGGTTGGAAGGAATTTCCTCCAGGCGGATTGGCAGGGACCCTGGGAGGTTTTTTGCCTTGCTCTGCAGTGTGGAAATGTCCGCTTGCTGGTGGATTCTCTGCAGCTTGAGGTCTTCAAACCACAATTTTGAGGACTTCAATAACTCAGTCATGTGTTAGGGGTTGTTATAAAAGTGTACGGGTAGGGTTCTGCGGCCTGCTTTGTGCAGGAGGTCAGACTAGATGATCATATTGGTCCCTTCTGACCTACGAGTCTATGAGTAAATCCACCCTGAGCATCCTACCTAGTGGGCTAGTTCTGTTCTACTGTGGTTCAGCATGGGCAGCAGCAGACAATGTTTTCTTTTAGCACAGTTTAAACTACCCATTCTCTATAAATGTGGCAGATAGGAGATATCTTGTACTGAGAGTGACTCTGTGTTCTAGCACAGAGAGAAGGAAACATTTTGAAGACTTACTCCTCACATTTTGTAGCTGTTAGGTCACCATTGGGGTTGTCTGCGAGGTGCACCCTGCTTGACAGTAAAGGGAGTTTGACTGCAGGTAACCATCATGCTTATCACTGTACAGAAGCATCCTTGCTCTCTGTGTTCCTGTGTAAAAGCCTGCTGTGATCTGATCCAGTGAACCCATTAACAATACAGTATTGGTGGTGTTTGTAAGGATGCACCCAGTCAGGTAAGAAAGGAGTAACAGCTACAGGTTTTTGACCAAGCAACAAGTAAGATTTTTGTAGACCTTTTCACACCTTTACAATTGACTTTCTTAGAATAGATCAGAAAGCTTCTGCTGCCTATTGTAACTGTTATTGGTATCATGAACAGGGGTTCACTTTCAGGGATATTTACATTGCAAGTTCCGTGGAGAAGGGTCCGTTCCTTGCTGTGTGTTTGTATAGCACAATGGGACCCTGATCTTGTTTTGTGACTGTCAGAACTACTGGTAAATCATGTTTATTATCATTATTTAATATTTATATAAGACAGATGTAACTTATCAAGCCCATCTGAACACTTGAAATTTCTTCTCCCCAAGTCATGTTATTTTCTTTAAGATTTCATACATTTGTCTCTCTCTTTCTTTTTTTAATTTGGAAGAAAACTTGGTCAACTATTGAGTACAACCAGGGCCCTTAGAATTCAGGGCACTGAAATACTAATTTCTGCAGAAAGGGAGAAATTTCAGAGGCACTTTTTAAAGACTTTATTGACTAGATCCGTTGCCTGGGTCTGTTCACTTACATGCTCTCTAAGTCAACAAAATTCTTATTTCTCTATTTCATTTGAACTACTTTTCCATTTAAAAAAAGCGGGAAAGTAAAATGCAATTCCCTTCTTGACCACCTCACCCCTGGCCAAAAGATAAAACAAAAAACAGAAAATGTGAATGCAAGGTTAAAGGTCAAGCACTAAAAAGTTGTGACATTTCAAAATTAAGGTTGCTCCATACTGTTACACAGTCACATTGCCCCTGAGTAATATTTTTTCTGTTTTCTAAATCTAACCCTTAAGATATTATGGCTTGTTATGAATGTATTTCCATAACATAATATAGGAGGTGTGATACAGCCAAGCTAACATGGTAGAAGCCACTTTAGTTTTTACAGTCTCTTCACTTTTGTGCTCATGATTTCAAAATGAACGTGTGAATGCTTGCATTTTACATTGTATTTTTAATTCTAATTAATATATTCCATGGTGTTGTTTGGCTCCTTCCAAGGAAAGGATTAAATAAGCTAATTGTTGGCAAGAAGCTGAAGTGAGATATTTTTAATTCGGTTACAACATCTATTAATATTCAGACAACTGATAGGAAAAAAATCAGTAGTTTATGTAGCTCCACCAGGGAGATGTTAGATTTTAACTCAGCCTCCAACAAACTTTTGTTTATTCACATGCTTCAGTGGAATTCTGTCCAGTCATTCAAAAAGAATTTACACTGCAGCACTGAGTTGACACCAGTCAAAACTGGGTCAGCAAGCAAGAGATCCATAATGAAGGCAAAGCCCTGTAGTACTCACATGTGCTGCGCAAGTAAGTGCTGGCAGTTTTTTGATGACACGATGATGTATGGTATTTTGCAATTAAAACCACTTGCCTTTGGCACTCACGTAATGTACTTTCACGAGATTGCCATATCCTGAGGGGAACTGTGATCAAATTGAGTTTCCCTAACTGATCTCTTCTCACAATTTGCTTGTTTCTTCTATGGATCTTTGCAGGTTGCTTTGGATAGGTTTGGCTGATTTCCCCCTTCTCCCTCTTTGCCCCAAAATGGAGAAGATGGAATAAGACAACCAAGACTAATTAGGGCTGTAAATCTTAGATGTTGAAATGGGTGACGGGGATGAAGGGAGGGAGATTTCTGTTTCAGAACATCTTTATACCAAAATAATGATAAATTATACACAATGATGGGTAACCTCCCCCTTCTCAAATATTATAGCTTTGTCCTTGCATATAAAAACTCTTACTGGAGGGTCCCAAAAATACTTTATGACCATATACCCCTAATTCTTTTTAAAGTGAGTAGTGACTTTGGGTGCCCACCTTGAGACACCTTAAAGGGACCTGATTTTCAGAGGGATAATCAAGTTGAACATCCAAAATCACTATGCAGGGGTAGGCAACTTATGGCTGATTTTCAGTGTCATTCACGCTGCCCTGGTCCTGGCCACTGGTCCGGGGGGCTCTGCATTTTAATTTAATTTAAATGAAGCTTCTTAAACATTTTAAAACATTTTAAAAACCTTATTTACTTTACATACCACAATAGTTTAGTTATATATCATAGACTTATAGAAAGAGATGTTCTAAAAACGTTAAAATGTATTACTGGCATGCAAAACCTTAAATTAGAGTGAATTAATGAAGATTCAGCACACCACGTCTGAAAGGTTGCTGACCTCTGCACTATAGTCATTTTTGAAACTTTAGTCCTCTGCTAATTAAGGCTAGAAAATTCCTGACAGGTAAGTAAGTAGTAGTATTCCCCATTTTATAGATGGGTAAACTATGGCACAGGAAAGTTATGGAAATTACCCAAGATCACATAGTCTCAGTAATAGAGCCAAAATATAAATAAGGAGCTCTGATCTCAAGCCTCTGATTTGAAACTTTTTCCAATAATGATTTAAGACTGAGGAGAAGGGGGGAAATACTCTGCAGCATCCTGCAAAGTGCTTAATGCCTTCCAAAAGGTGCTGATCACATCAATTCCCACTGAATTCACAGGAGCTGCTCTAGAACATTATTGGGAGTTATCAGATGCCATTATTGGAAAAGGTCTTCCTAATTCTGTTAATCTGAATGTATAGCACTTAGATCTCAGGGAAACGCTTCTCTCCTATGGTTCATTTCTTTCAGCTGCTGCTGCTATTACCAGAAAAGTGTGTTCTCCCTGCCTGAATCTATTTTGCCTTACTAATCATTCATAATTTATGTATTTATATTACAGTAGAACCCATAATGTGCTATGCACAATCTATGGTTTCTGCCCTAAGAAGCTCCCAGTCTTGACTTAGGTCTACACATAAAAGTTCTACTGGTATAAGCACTTTGGTTAAGAGTGTGATTTTTTTTTTTATTTTTTTTTTTAATGATCAAGGAATACCAGTAAAAGTCTTAGTATGGACACAATGGATAAAGGTGACTTATATCAGTAGGTTTAGTTTTCTTCCCATACATGGATAACTATAATAGTAAAAGCACTCTTATACCAATAAAACTGCATCACACTACCACTTACTTAAAGCAATACAAATTCTGTGTGTAGTCAAGGCCTAACTTACCACTCCGCGCAGCTGCCATTGAAGGGTTATACCCCACAAACAAATGAACCATTACATGAGTTCAGTCCTTGAGGGGGCCACTTAGGGATTTGGGGATTGGTCCTGCTTTGAGCAGGGAGTTGGACTAGATGATCTACTGAGGTCCCTTCCAACTCTAATAATCTATGGTGCCAAAGCACTGCATGCTCACCACCTCATTCTGCCAGCACCTATATCTATAGCAGTGTTTCTCAAACTGGGGTCGCCACTTGTGTAGGGAAAGCCCCTGGCTGGCCGGGCTGATTTGTTTACCTGCCCAGTCCGCAGGTCCAGCCGATCGCGGCTCCCACTGGCCTCAGTTCACCGCTGCAGGCCAATGGGAGCCACTGGAAGCGGCGGCCAGTAAGTCTCTCAGCCCGTGCCACTTCCAGCAGCTCCCACTGGCCTGGAACAGCGAACTGTGGCCAGTGGGAGCCGTGATTGGCCGGACCTGTGGACGGGGCAGGTAAACAAACTGGCTCGGCCCACCAGGGGCGTTCCCTACACAAGCGGCGACCCCAGTTTGAGAAACACTGATTTATAGGGATCCAACAAAGCTTCATAGGGCTGACAGTGAAGTGAGTGTGCAGAGCAGCTGGTTTTCTACATTGTTCTAAGTGCTTCTATACCATGTTTGGAGGGAATTTATAATCTGATTTAGAGACAACCTGCTTCAATACAGAAATAAAACCCTCTCTGACTGCATATCCCAGTTGTCAACTACCACCCCATACTGGGTCTTATACAGGGGATCATCAAATAACTAAAACCCACTTCAGTGGGGACCCCATCCTGAAAGAAATTTTTCCTTAACTCCCACTTCTGGCCTTCAAAGAACCCCCCTAGCTGATCATCAGAAGCAAGCACCCTCACAGACCAGGGCACACCAACTCAAAACGGCACCAGACTCTGCCAGGACAACAGATGCAAAGCCTCCAGACATATCTCTACTGCTACAAAGATCAACACAACACACCTTTCAAGATCCAGTGCTCCTACTCACACCAATCGCAACATGTGATGTACCTTGTCCAGTGCACTAAATGCCCCAATAACAAGTTATGATGGTGAAACCAGACAATCGCTATACTCTCAGATGAATTCAGACAGGAAAATGATAAAAGATAAACACCCTATCACCTGTGGGTGAACACTTTTCACAGAGTGATCACTCTATATCTGACCTCGCAGTTCTCATCCTCAAAGCAAACCTGCATGACACTTTCAAAACAAAAGCCTGGGAGCTTAAATTCATAACTCTGCTAGCCACTAAAAATCATAGACTGAATAGAAACACTGGATATATAGCTTATTACAATCTGTAACCCAATACCTCTTTTGCCTTATGACCACAGCAGTGTTAATGGGCCACTCCTTGAATGGTCTTGTAGAATGTGTGCTAACTACCTGTGCAAAAATTCTACCTAGTATTTAACTACCAGAGTAACCATCAGAGTATCTTTCCCAGACTGAAGAAGAGCTTTGTGTAGCTCAAAAGCTTGTGTATCTCACCCCAACAGAAGTTGGTCCAATAAAAGATATTACTGTGTCTTTCTAACATTGACTACAACAACACTGCATACAAGTTTAGAGTTTAGCAGGGCCGCCCAGAGGGGGGGGCAAGTGGGGCAATTTGCCCCAGGCCCCGGGCTCTGCAGGGGCCCCCAAGAGAACGACCGAGGCTCCCACCTCCGCCCCTCTCCTGGAGCCTCAGCGCAACAAGAAGCGTTCCCGCACGGCGCTGCAGTGTCCATCCGGCGCGCCTCCTGAGCTCCGCCCCGCTCAGAGCCACGTGGTCAGGGGTGGGGCTGCGAGCTCTGGGCTGAGCGGAAGGAGCTCAGGAGGCCGGCAGGAGGCGCGCTGCAGCTGTTCAGGGGCGCGCTGAGCTCTGGGTGAGCTGGGGACAGGGAGTCTTGGGGTCAGTCAGGGAGGGGGCAGAGGTTGGGAGGGCGGTCAGGGGACAGAGAACGGGGGGGTTGGATTGTGGGCATTCGGGGGGTTTGTCAAGACTCAGGGGGGGGGTGGATAGGGGTCAGGGGGTCAGTCAAGGGACAGGGAGCAGGGGGTGGGATCCCAGGGTGGTGATTGGGTGGGGTTTCTGGGGGACAGTGAGGAACAAGGAGCAGGATGGGTCAGGGATCTGAGGAGGGCAGTCGGGGGGCAGGACGTGGGTGGGGGTCAGATAGGGGCAGGGCCAGGCTGTTTGGAGGTACAGCCTTCCCTGCCCTAAAGCTCATTCAGCAGTTTGAGGCTTGCAGAAGAGCCAAGCTGTTAGGTTTTCCGTTAGGGCTACCATCCCTTTCACTTCTCAAATGCCAAATTATAGTCTATATTTAATTTCAGTGCCATAGGGAGATTCATGTCAGGGGAGGGTAGCTTCATTTAAAATTAGCCACTGGAGGAGAGGATCACATGAGAAGAGCAATATCCTTCCCAACCCTACCAATGGAGACCCCCCCATCCCCTGCATTCCCTGAGGCTTCAGAGGGGTTAATTCAGTGGTTCTCAAACTTTTGTCCTGGTGACCCCTTTCACATAGCAAACATCTCTGAGTGCGACCCCCCCTTATAAATTGAAAACACTTTTTTATATATTTAACACTATTATAAATGCTGGAGGCAAAGCGGGGTTTGAGGTGGAGGCTGACAGCTCGCGACCCCCAGTAATAACCTCATGACCCCTGAGGGGTCCCACCTCCAGTCTGAGAACCCCTGGGTTAATTTAATTTTAGCACCATGTGTCCATTCACATGCATGTGCTATTTTGAGCATTTCAGTTTTCACAACATAGGCTCATCCCAGATTCTGGAACAAGCTTAAATGCTCAGTTCGTGGAGTATGTACATAAGCTATGCTAAGGACAAACCACAGTAACCATCTCCAGTTTTGTGAGGGACCCCATGGAGCCAGTCTCTAGGAAACAGATAAATGCATGGAGGTTAAGTCCATTAATGGCTTTAGCCAGGATGGGTAAGGAATGGTGTCCCTAGCCTCTGTTTGTCAGAGGGTAATGATGGATGGCAGGAGAGAGATCACTTGATCATTACCTGTTAGGTTCACTCCTCTGGGGCACTTGGCATTGGCCATTGTCAGTAGACAGATACTGGGCTGGATGGACCTTTGGTTTGACCCAATATAGCTGTTCTTATGTTCTAACCTAAATGAACCAAAGTTATGGATATGAGTCAAGGAAGCCAGCAGTGTATCAGAAACCTGGAAAAATCTCTGACTGGATGGGCTCAGGCATTTGGTCACAAGCTGAGGTGGTTCAAAAGTTTTGGAATTTTTTTTAAGCAGAATTTTTTTTATTGTTTCTTTAAACAATCAAACACAGCAAGCAGCAAAAATTTGGCCACACAGTTCTGAAACCTCAAACCATGTTCAGTTTTTGGCAGACTAATTTCAGCTTTTCAATTAAAAAAAAAACACAACAAATTTTGATGGAAAGCAGACATTGTCCGTGATTTTTTTCTGCTTTTTAAAAACGCCCTAGTTTTTGATCCAAAAAATGTTTTGATGGAAAATATTTGTCCAACCCTTTCAATGAGCTTTAGTGCCTTTTAGTGCTAGCTGATGCTGAGAACCAGTGATACCTTGTAAAGAAGTTTTCTCAAAACTGGGTTTGTGCTGAGATGTGGAAGGTTTATTTCTCCCAGGTCTGCCCGTTGAGGGGAGCAAGTAGGGCAATTTGCCCTGGGCCCCACAGGGGCCCCCACGAGAATATAGTATTGCAATTTTTTTATGGAAGGGGCCCCCAAAATTGCTTTGCCCCAGGCCCCCTGAATCCTCTGGGCGGCCCTGGAGTTTAGTATTTAGTATAGCGATGGGTGGATTTTGTTTTGTTTTGTTTGGCAAAACAAAAGTCTGCTTCAAAAAGGAAACAAAAAAATTTGCCAGAATTGTTGTCTTTCTCCCCATTTTCCAACCTGCTCTAGTATACAAGTCTTGACATTGGCAGACTTCAAGCCAGATTTTTAGTGAGCGTGGTTCATAAGAAACTATTCTTGAAAGGGACACTGGGCTGTATTCTCTGCACCAATTCATTGGATGCAGCAGGGAAGGGGCCACAAAGAAGTTGGTGGCTTCTCCTTCATGTAGAGGTAGGTTCTATGTCCAGTCTGGTTCCAGAGTTGGTTAAAGGAGCCTCTGCCAAGGGACCATCTGTTGGGGATTGGTAAAGTATAATAGGCTCTGGTCATACTCCTATGTTGGGAGCTTCACAGGATCATGTAGGGGCCTTCTGAAAATCCAACCTTCCTGTGGAATCTGACCATTCTCTGGATATTTTAATTATCCATCAGATCACTTAGTATTTAGGCTTAAGAAAATAGAGACAGGACTAAATTTTGCCCTCAGTGTGCACGTGACTCCCACTTGAATCAGTGACAGACAGCATGTCCATCTAAGAGCCAAATTTTCTCCATCACAGGTTTAGATTAAATATGGATATTGCATTATGCGATCATTCTCTTGTGAGGCAGGTAATGCCTGTTTCTCTTTAGCCTTTTCTGCGGAGGGGATTATGGTTGTGTTAGGGAACATTATTATTTCATTGTATTTGTGTTATGATTATTTCTAAAAACCTAAATAGACTTGAACCCCACTGGGATAGGTATTGTACAAAAAGGTGGCCTGTCCTAAAGATTTTATAATCTAATTTCTGTATTGATCATCAACATATACTATCCAACATCTTTTCATATTCATTCATGCTCATTTAAAAAAAAAACTTTTAGAAGGGTTAGAGTTGGTTGCCTCCCTCTCAATATATGCAAAAAATGTTATAGAAATAGATATAAAAATCTTTATACTGGTTTGTGTGAGATACCACACTCTAACCTAAAGCAGTCAAAGTGCTGTGACACAAAATGTAGCTTTGAAAGACCTCTCATAAAAATGTCTGTTTTACTCTCAAGCACAAGTTGAACAACCTAATAACAGTAAAGCAGAAACTCTAGTGACTTGGCATGTATTAAGGACCTCATTCAATATGATACTTAAATTCGTGCTTAACTTTAACAACCTGATTAATCCTATTAACTTCAGTGATTCATATGCTTAAAATACGCATACTTAGGTATCTTGTTGAATTGGGGGGGTGGGAGGAGGGACCTTGAGTAACTTTACTGAATTATATGGAGCTACTTGGGATTTGCACCAGAGTAACTGAGAGTAGAGTTTGGTCCAGGATGTTTTTAAAAGAATACAGTGGACCAAACTCTATTCTTGGCAACACCAGGGCAAACTGCAGTGGTATAACAGAACAGAATTTGGCCTGATCGCTAGAATCTCCCTTTTTAAAACTCTGTCTCTGGCCCTCCTAAGATTTATTTTGGAGGAGGGGGTCAGCACTGAATACATGAGTTTCATGAAGGACCAGCGGAATGTTTCATAGATTCTTCCAGGCATCCAGAGGAGGCCAATGTAACAGTTTTTACTAGCCTAGTGCTTTGACATAGGGTGCATCCTTAGAAAAATCAGACTAATAGCTATATATTATTTAGTACAAACTATTTTAAAACTGTTACGTTTATTTTCCACACACTAGATAGTTTCTAAGACAGCTGATGGTGAAGATTTAGTGCCACTCTTAGCCTTGGGACACAAAAAAACATCAGACCAACAGTAAAAAGCTATCAACCTCAGCAAACCTGCAGATACCATGGTTCACTGAATACCTAAATTACACTCATACAGTTCAGCATAGCTCTGATCAGGAGAAATGTGTCATCTAAGTTCAGGGGCAGGTTAACCTGTCATTGATTTATAAACTTTACTAGTAATATACTTCCTGCCTGCAACTTTTCCTGGAAAAGATTTTTTAAATTATTACTATTTATTGAAAGCATTTCTGAAATGAGTTAACTGCTAGTGAAAGCAGCTGGATGGCTAGCAATAAAGTTCTTTGTTTTTCAACTGAACAAGAAGCAACAGTACAAACTGTCTCCTGCAGCCCTGGCCAGTGCACCTCAACCCTACATGGGAGAGACACTGCAATTAAAAACCTGTGGTAACCATCTTCCTCGTAGCAACTGGGGGCTGAACTTCAATCAGCCCCCTCCCTTTCCTGTGTAAAGAAAAGATTCTGTACTGCCTGGACTGTGACAGCAGCAGCATGCTGGGCTCCTCTCCCCCGCACCGCTTATTGTCCTGCCTGGACTGTCATAGCCCCGGGAGGCTGCCTCCCCCTCATTTTATCTCACTAACAATGGATAGGCTTGCCTCGCGCTCGCAACTCTAAATTTTCAGGAGAACAGGTGTCTGTCGTAGCTCTCTCTTCTGTTTTCTTTTAACTTTCATTTCTCTCATAGCTTGGGCAGTGTGGGCTCGTCTGCGAGATGCCTATGGATAAGGGCCCACAGGAGAAAACTTAGAGCCGGGCGCGGCAGTGAGGACCGAATAACACGGTGGAGTGTGCTCGCTTTTTTAGAAAGGTGACCCAAGTGTTGGCCCCCATGAATTAGGGGCTTACAAGCTCATCTGGAAAGCCATTCTACTCATTAATGTTACACCAGCGATAGCTAGTGTGGAAAGTCTGAGCTACTCTGAGTGAGTGACAGCTCGCGTGTGTCTGATCGTATAAGGTGAGACTCAGCTCGCCCATCAGTTAGTAGCACCACTCTAGAGGCCTTATTTCAATATTGGATGTGCAGGACTCGAACTCTCATTTGTGTGATCGAAAACTCCAAAGCCAGCTTGGTTAGCTCTCTGCTGGGATCTGTGAAAAGGATGTGATTATTTCGAATTTTTTGCTTTGCCCCGCGCAGATTGTTGACCTGTCTGGAGGCGCGCTCTGCACTCTCTGGACGTCGAGGGGTTCCCAACTTACAAATTACAGGAAGAGCGGTCAACGATATGATGAAGGCAGGTGGGGAACGGCCATGGCCTGCTCAGCGAGGAACTGGGGACGACGAATAACGCGTGCAGTAGCTCATTGCTTAGTTGCCTGATGTTAGCTTATCAAAGTAGCATGTGGAAGAGGCAGCAGAGTAGCGGGTATAGTGCGAAAGAGAGAAGCGAGATTGTAGGATCACACCAGTTCTACTGCGTCATCCAACTGTGCGAGCGCATAGCATATTATGTCCCCTCTAATGGTCTCGCTGCGATCCAAGTGGCACTACCACTCCTCAGGTTTCGCGTGCTACGTACAGGCAGGCGTGTATTCAGCCTCTCCTGTCCGTTCGGCGGCAGATATGTGGTGGTCAACCCCTGCACCCTCTGTTGAATTTTACTGATACGGGAGCCAGCTGTGCTTCTGATCCACTGGTCCTCTAGTACACTTGCCCCTTATTCTAGGAGGACTGACTCTATTTTTTAGAAACATAAAAGAGGGATTGACTCGGGGAGTCATTCCCAATTTTGCTTTTTGCGCCCCCGGCCGATCTCAGTCAGGTGCAGTCATTGATAGCAGTGGACAGTACAGAGGGGAGAGATAAACCGTCATCTCAATTGCAGTTACTCCGGCAGTAGACGGTACCCAAAACGACTGGTAACCATCTCTGCTATCATGCAAAAGCAAATGAATTGCTGCTGCTTTGTAGCGCTGGAAGAGTATCGCCTCTGTCCGCGCATCTCCAGTACACATACGTTGGTGCTGGAAAAAAAAAAAAAACTGAACGGGCTCCGATGGTTGCCGTCTATGGCGCTTTCTGCAGGGCAAATCCAGGGAATAAACGGCACAAAAGGATTGTCAGCTGTTGTTCCTGAGGACAGGATATGACGACGACATTTACCCAGAACCACCCGCCGACAATTGATTCAACCCAGAATTCCAAAGGGCGGGGGAGACTGCGGAAACTATGGGGATAGCTACGGGAACAGCTACCCACAATTGCAACGCTTCAGACATCGCGCTAGCCTCGGACCATGGACACAACACAACGCCGAATTACTGTGCCTAGTGTGGCCGCGTGAAATCGAATTTATAATATCAGTTTTATGAAACCGATTTTAGCTAATTCGATATTATCGCGTAGTGTAGACGTGGCCTTAGAGAAGAGTGGTCACTGCTGTACTTATTCTGTTGACAAAGACAATGTGTTTAGTGTCTGGGACGTGGAGGCCCCAGTCAAGGACAATAATACAAACTGTAACAAATTGAAGAGTTGTTGCAGAGGCTATAGTATGTGTGAGTGCTTTTAGTCTGTTTTTTTTAGTGAATTTATTTGAAATATTTACTTGAGTCAGATTCAGTAGCTAACTTCCCCCAACTGTATCTTCATCAAGATCAATGTAGAGAACACGGTGGCTTTCCTGTTTGATTTCCATGGTGTGTGTGCTGGATCCAGACTTGTGAATCTCATTGCATGTCAGTGGAAGTGCCTCACATTTACAAGGGCATGGTCTGTAGTAATTCCATTGATGCTGCAGCAAATTCTATGGTCTTCCAGAGATACTTCCAGGATGAAGGAGTCATTTACAGTACCAATAGGTGTCCTGTGATGGGCTCTGCTTTGCTTAATTGTGGCAAAAGATCCAGTTTGGAGACAAAATGGTGAAAGTGCTTTTATTTAGATGCAGATAATGCTTCACAAGCAGTTGTCAATTCACAACATTGAATATAAGCAATGTATTAAAATTGTTCTTATTAACAAGATGCTGGGTATAAAAGGAGGGAGTGCCTTAGTCACATCCTCTGTCCCAAGTGCAACCATTAACAACCCAGCCTCACATATCCCTTCCACAAGCATCTACCAACTGAGCTTCACAATGTTCCTGTGAGGTAGGGATTATCTGCATTTTAGAGACAGGGGTGGATGAAAACCAACATTTCAAAAGCTTCACCTGATTTGAGTGCTTCTATTTTTATTTTTTTGTGTGTGTGTATGTGTGTGTGTGCACGCACCCGAACTGGGATGCTACTTGAGCATGATTATTTTTTAACCAGGTGCTGAGTGCTGGTAGCTGCCACAGAGTCCACCTGGGACCAATACAGCTACAGCACTGCAAAAATCAGGTATGTACTGACAGTTAAATCACACTTCCTATGTCTCCCTAGTGTGGAAGTTGCTAAGGGGAACACAATTTATTCCTGACCCCTTAATGGTGCATGTCCACCAGGGCCTGATTCAAAGCTTAGTGGAGTCAATGGGAGTCTTTCCATTGACTTCCTGGGCTTTGGGGTGAAGTCTCAATAGAGATGAAGTGAAGCCATGCTGAGGTCATAGATGGCAATCTTGTAGTGATGTCTTACAGCTACTTAGAGGGAGATAAATAGGTGATATCAATACAAAATTGGGGGCAGCTGATCTAGTAACCACTTCATCCGGTGCAGAAATGGTCTTGAATAAGGATAATAAAACTGTCTTAAATAAAATGGATAGTCTTGAAAGTGTGGATGTAGAGTTTTCTTCTCCCTGATTCCTACCAGAACAAAAGGGAGATTCAATAAATTTAAGAGGTGGTAAATACAAAATCGAGAAAGGAAATACTTTTTCACACAATACATAAATAGACTGTGTAACTCATTGCCACAAGAAGACATTGAGGCCAACAATTTAGCAAGACTCAAGAAGGGATTGGATTTTTATATGGCTAACAAGAATATCCAGAGTTATCAGAGTGATTGTTAACAAAAATGTTTGCAAGGGATGTAGACCTCATGCTTTAGGCCCATCTCTGTTAGAGATTAGATGCAATCTAGGTTGTAGAGGCAAATTGTCTCATTTCTGCTTATTGCATAGTGGGGATCTTATAACTTCCTCTGAAGCAACTTGTATGGGTCACTGCCAGATACTGGGCTAGACTGACTTAGATTCTCATCCAGCATGGCAATTCCTATGTTCCTATGCACCCATTTACTGGGAGGCCAAGGATTAGATGAGCCTATAGATTGAAGTGCCCAGCTTCCTCAAGAGGAGGCTGTAGCGAGGCGGTGTGGCTCCCCTCCTCCACAGGGAGGGTTGAGCCCCGTCCATCTTCCCCCACGGCGGAACTTCCGGGTGGAAGCCCCGCCCCTCAAAGGGTCAGGCAGCGACCCGAAAGTATAAAAGCCGGGCGCCGGCCTTCAGTTGGGTCTCAGCAGCCGGCCAGAGCAGACGTGCCGGCCGACCCTCGTCGCTGGGAGGCTGCCGAGCTCCGAGACAGGGACCAGGCCTTGCCAGAACTGACCCGCAGCAACCACGACCCTGAGCTGCGGGAACTACCAAAGCTGCCCAGCCCCAACTACGGCCTGGAGGAACTTTCGGACCGGACCTGGCCCAGCTACCCAGGGGCGCACCCAGATCTACCTCGCCCGGACTGGGAGAAGCCCATGATGGTAGATGGACCCGGCGGGACCAGGTAGTACAGCGAAGGGGTGGATGGAAAGGTAGCCCTCGGGGCGGTGACTACAGTCAACTGCAGAAGGCCCCTGAGCCGATGACCTGCGTGTCTCGGTCAGGCCTCCCCACTGATCGTGCTGTCACTTGTGTTTCGGTCTGTGAGCCCCTGGATCACTGTCAGTGTTGTGCATTCGTTTTCGGTCCGGATCCCCACTGACTGCCTACTTAGCGGCAAACAGCGCTACTAGAGCCCGGGCTGGAACGCAGAGGAGTGGGTGGGCCTGCGTTTCCCCTGCCACCTGTAACCGCCTCGGTGGCACGCTCTCCTCCTTCATCCCATACCTACCATGTAGTTGTTGCTGTCTCTGCCCTGCCCCAAGGCCAGAGCTGATTGTACTGTGTTTGGTGCCCCGCCCGATCCAAGGGCTGGGCCCCCACTGACTTTGTTGCTGCTCTGCCCTGCCCCAAAGGCCAGAGCTGATTGTACTGTGTTTGGTGCCCCGCCCGATCCAAGGGCTGGGCCCCCATTGACTTTGGTGCTGCTCTGCCCTGCCCCAAAGGCCGGAGCTGATTGTACTGTTTGGTGCCCTGCCTGATCCAAGGGCTGGGCTCCCATTGACTTTGGTGCTGCTCTGCCCTGCCCAAAGGCCAGAGCTGATTGTACTGTGTTTGGTGCCCCGCCCAACCCAAGGGCTGGGCCCCCACTGACTTTGTTGCTGCTCTGCCCTGCCCCACAGGGCCAGAGCTGATTGTATTGTGTTTGGTGCCCCGCCCGACCCAAGGGCGGGGCCACTATTGACATTTTGCTGTGTCCCAGTCCGCCCCACAGGGACCGAACGCCCGGACAGCGGACCGCGGACCCGAGGGACAGGACCCAGCGAGGACAGGACGAGGCCGGTGTGGCTCCCCTTCCCCCACAGGGAGGGTTGAGCCCCGGCTTCCCTCGTCACAGAGGCCCACTCAGATCAGGTTGAAGACACAGTAGCAAACTGGCAGGGTGGCTGGGAAGCTTTTGCTGCCACTCCCTGTTCCATGAATAACAGAGGTCTCCAATCCCTGGGTCTGCCAGGCCACCTCTCAGGAACACTAAATCCACGTGAAAATATGCCTGAGATGAATTTTAAGACAATGATTCCTAGGCTGGTGAGACCCAAGGGAAAAAAAGACACTGAAGAGTGTTTGCCAATACTTTTCCTTTGCTAAATGACATGAAGAAGGTATTATTCCCAGCTACCACAATTGCCCTCTCACTGGGTTAAATGTTAAAAACAGACTACGGGGTAAATACAAAATCAATATTGAGTTTTCTGTAAAGTGACCAAATCAAAGAAATTCAGAGCTAAAGGTGCTACTGTGTCTTCAAGAGAGCCCATTGTTCCTAGCTGTTGTAATACACATGGAATAAAATCCTGGCCCCATTGAAGTCAGTGAGATTTTTGCCATTGACATCAGTGAGGCCAGGATTTCACCCACGGTGTGTATCACACACTGTTCTGTCAATCATGAGTTAGTTAAAGATCATGACCTTGCATTTATGTAATTCCTTTTGTTCCAAAGTGTTGCACTAACTGTTAAACTATATGTTCCGGGATCCACTAAATGCAGCCACCTGTGGAATAAAACATGGTGACTGCTAAACAGCAACCAAGTCTAGGACAGGAAGTGATTAATGTAATTGCCAGTGAAACTTCAGAAAGAATGTAAGTAGGCAGAATTGGCTGAGGACTTCAGAAGGGGGAGGGATAGCTCAGTGGTTTGAGCATTGGCCTGCTTAACCCAGAGTTGTGAGTTCAATCCTGGAGGGGGCCATTTGGAGCAAAAATCTGCCTGGGGATTGGTCCTGCTTTGAGCAGGGGGTTAGACTAGATGGTTTCCCGAGATCTCTTCTAATCCTGGTATTCTATAATTCACTTAGGCAGAGCTCCTGTGACTTCAGTGGGAATCTGCCTGAATAAGAGCTAAATAAATGTTAATTGAAACAAAACCACAGGCTAGGGCCTAGGGTAGTTACCATCGATTGAGCTGAACTGTGTTCTTAAGACGTTGATATTGCTTCAGTGGCAGCTTCTGGATGCACTGTCTTCCAGACAGTCACAATGTGACCAATTCACTATTGGCCTGTAATGTGTGTAGTCCACATACCTCCATGCAGAGAGCATGCAAAATGCTTCCTATCCAAATGGTAGCATTGTACATCCACTTCACACTGAGGTAGATGACTGTGCAAGGCACAGAGAGACAATGGACCTGGCCCAGTGTCTCCAGGAGCACAAGTAAAGCAGAGCATCAGCATCACTTGTGGACACAGTGTAGTGTCCCCACTGGACTATATTTGTACTAACCTTTGCTCAGAAGTCTGAGGGTTGGGGTGTATTCCCACTCTCTTGTACACCTTGCTATGGATTGATTCAGCCTACTTAATTTCTGTCAGCAGCATCATTTGGAAAATATATTTGTCACTTCCTGTCTTAAATTGTTGTTTGGGACAGAAAGTGTACAAGCGAAGGAAAGGAGACAAGCTCTTGCCCATTTCTCTTATAGGCAAAATAGCAACAGATGGTTATGAGCAAGGTTAAATCTTGTTATGAGTCAAAAGTTAAACCTCATTAAAACTGACCCTTCACTTAAGAAGGCTGTGAGACAGTCAAGGGTCCACCACTAAAACAAAGCCTAATAAAGCCTACCCAGAAACTAGCACCATGTGGCAGATAGTTCCACTATAGTCTTCTGACCACGTGCATGTCTGCAATCTAAGAAACTGTTGTTTCTGTTTCCTCCAGCATTCGGAGCAGCAAAACCTTGTGCATTCTTTGTGAATAAGACTGCAGCAAAGAAAATGCTAGACTCTGTCATCCATTTCTACCCCAACTGCAACATTCCAGATCCCAAACTTTGACTAGCCACTAGGGTTGAAAAAGGGCAATGATACCATGCTCAAGGCCAGATACACTTGAGGTCTTAGACTTGAGCTACAACCACCACACTACAGCCATTACTCTTACAAAGAGAACCACAGATTACACAGAACACACCATATGGCTGGGACCCTGATTGGACCTTTCAGTGTTTCGAGCACAAGGGAATGAGGTGAAAATACTGCTTTGCTTCTCCAGGTTTACACTAAACTCTTAACGCTAGGTTTGTCTTTGTGCATTTCACTGCTAGACTTCTTGCAGCTATAACTACTTTTTCCTCATTGTATTAGCTTGAATTTAATAAAATAAATGAAACTTTATTAGTTGATATTATATTGAATTTCATTGTTTCTCAAATATGGACAGTTCAATAACATTTCCTACCTGCATATTCTCTGCCTGAGGGCTGTGAGTCATGTTTGTTTTGAAAGAGGCAGCACTTAAGTGCTGTCAATCAACTCAGTTGTTAGACACACAGAGCACTTAAGAATTACTCTGCCTCCTCCTCATCCCTAAATATAGCTAACTGGTGTGTGGGTCTAAGTGAGTTAGTGAACCTGGGAAAAGGTCTCTTTCCAAATAATCAATTAAAAATCCATCATATTTAAATTGTATGGGCCTTGGGCCAAATCCATCCCTGATATAACACCACTGACTGTTGGATATTACTATTAATTATTTGTATTACAGCGGCACTAAAAGGCTACAGCTGAGATCAGGGCCCCAGGGTGCTAAGAGGTGTACAGTCACACAGTTACTGGCCCTGCCCCAAAGAGTCTAAGTAGACAAGAGACTAAAAGCCTGGGAGAAAGGAAATATCATTATCTCCATTTTACAGATGGGCGCATTTTACAGTGAGGTACAGAGAGATTAAATGACTTGCCCAGGGTCACATAGGAAAAGTGTGGCAGAGCTGAGACTCAAACTCAGCTAATGAGTCCCAGTCCAATGCCTTCACCAGAAGATTGTCCATCATTTAACACATAATAAAATGCCCTGGAACTCGTATGTCATTGAAAGCTATGAATTGCTCCAAAGGACCATAGGCCTGAACCTGAGGTGCTTAGCACCCTCAACTTCCAATGTTACTACTAATGTTCTTTGAAGGCAGTCAACCCCGCCCAGCGATATTCCGCACTTTCCAGGATCTGGTGCCATATGACTGGCGGTTTTTTAATACTCTTTTAAATCACTAATCTAGAACTTAGGGTAGTCCATTTAGTTCAAATAAAATAAAAACCAGTCCAAACATTTACCAAACCCGTTACCCACCCCTAAAGCAAAGTGATTTTGTTTCAGAAAAGAATAGTTATCTTAAAAAATCATGGACCAGGCTGCAGGATCCTGAGATTGCTTATAAATCCTGATTTTTTTTTTTTTTTAAGCAAAAAATAAATTGGGATTCTTTCTTTGCCTTCCAGCTCTGAGCCTTTAGGCTGCACTTAGGTCATGTTTTCAAATTTTTCTCCACAGTCTCGAGGGCTAGAAATTTTATTTTTTAATGGAAGCTGAGATTTATGTAATCACCTGACTTTCAGGGTGGGGCTTTAAGATTAACACCAAATATCATGAGACTCATGACAACTGCAAGAACCGGCAACTCTTAACGTTTCTTTAACTTCTATAAATTATTAAAACTACCTACTACAGGAAAAATGCCCCCTGCACTGTGGCCATAAGACCTCTTCAGAGAATGCTCCTTGCTTGTCTGGCAGGTACACAGCCAGTTTGGCTCCCCTAAACTAAGCCAAGGAAGGGAAGGGTGTAGCTGAGGAGTTCCTATGCCCCAGTTGTCACTAGGTGCCAGAACAGTCAGTAGTGGCTGTAGCATGGAGTTGCAGGTTAGGGTGAGCCTCTGAGCGGTCCTAACTTGTACTAGGGGTCACACTGGCCCCTGGCAAACCCAGGACCTTCTTAGCCCCTATAGTCCTGTAATTGGATAAAAATAGATTAAAGATGAGTCTTGACTGAATCCTGATAACCGAATACCCCCAGAGTTTGTGAGAACTTCTGATCTTAACTGTTCAACTCAGGTCCATCTCTGCTACAGGTGGAGTGTCAGCCTAGCGTTATTTATTGCAATAATTCTCAAAGATCCCAGTCAGGATTGCGATTGCTTTGTGCTAGATGCTGTACAAACATATGTGAAGGTGTGGGGTGACATCTTCAAAAGGCCCTAAGTGACATAGGAACCTAAATTCCATTTTCAAATTGAAAGCCAGTGAACTTTAGCTCCTAAGTCACTTAGGTGCTTTTGAAAATTTTACCTATGGCAACTGCTCTGAAAAGCTAGATGTCTGTCAAACATCTCGTATCCAAAGATCTAATACCTTGGAAATGTCTCACAAAAAAGTCTTTAAAAAGTCTATATGTACATATAAAACCCAGTCCTTTAATGCAATCTGAAAGTGTGCTGTGCGTTATATATCCTATGCATCAGCGTGTTCTTATCGCCATGACCCTTGTCCCATTCCCTCCTCTCCACTCATCTTTTTTTGTTAAATGCACTCATTGCCTCTTGCAGTTAATTCAGGCCCAAATCATTCAAAGACTTATACATGTGCCTAATTTCATGCACAGCAAGCAGGTCCATTGACATAAACGGTGCAAACTTTAAGCATGTGTGTAAATCTTATGAGGATCAGGGTCTTAGATTTTAAGCTGTGTGTGGCAAGTGATTGTCTTTTATTTTGTTTGTATAGAACCTAGCACAACCCTTAACTGGGGCCTCTGGGTGTTATGCCAATTAATATAGCAAATAATAATATCCATTTGGTTCTTATTACAGCCTGCTATTTTTACAACATTGATACAGAACCAAAGCTCCAGAAATGAAGCACCTTTTACTGAAAAATCCAGGCTTGATCTTGCAGTATCTTACACAAGAGTAGTCCTGACTCACGTTGCTAATACGTAATCAGATAGGTAAGAGAAACAAATATTATGAGACATTAGTTGGAAGGACTCTAATAAGCTTGTTTGTTCTTAATACATTTTATACCTTTCATGCCACTTGTTCTCCTGTAAAACAATAGGTTGCTTTTAATCTTTAGTGTTATAATGAACTTTAGTTGCCCAGGGCATTCACACATACAGCTGACCAGTCTTTCTTCACTACACCAGTGGCTCTTACACAAAGGTGCAAAAGCTGAACATAAGTTTGCTGTTTTGAATGACAGGCCGCGGTGAACTCAGTCTTTGACTGGCATGAGTTGACTAACTAGAACTTTGTCCCTCTAGTGTTTATTCTGATAACTTATCTCTGACTGTTGCAGGGTAAAGTTATCTGAGCTAATGTACGTAAGTGTTGTCATTGCTCTGCAGTTGTATAAGTAATACTACAGAAAGGTCTGCAATGCGCCTGAGCTGCAATCCCATGCGTGAATTCTCTTGAACCTGGGGAAAGTTCAGAGCTTAAGGCCACTCATTGGCTGTGGTCAGCCCTGTAGATCATGTGTGTAACTTTCATTGAAATCAATGGGACTTACATTGGGTATGATCCAAAGCCCACTGAAGTCCGTGGAAAGACTTCCATTGACTTCAATGGACTTTGGATTCAGTCCATTTGTGGGGGAAGAATTGGGCCCAATGTGTGACTGAGATGCCCGTTGTCATCAAAGGAAGATGCTGACATGGATCACAGACAATGTATAGCTTCATCTATACCTCTGGGAAGCTATGCGTTGTTCCGCACTTCCTCTTGAAAGATTCATCTGACAGAACGTGCTGCATGCAATGTGGTAGGGAAGCGAGGCTGATACCATTGGCACTAGGTTGAAGACTGTAGAGGTAAGATAAGACTATTTCTGGTAGCTGCCCACCACTTTAAAAACAGACTAGCTGTGGAAGGTGAAAACCAAGCATGGTGCTGATCCATGGGAGAATATTTTACCCCACCCCTTTCTCCCAAGATACCCGTGATAACAATAGCAATAATACTAACAGCAACTTTCTCTCCCACTGATCCAACATGTTTTACAAAATGTTCAGGGTTCACTAACCCTTCACTGTAATTCAGCCTCCTCGGGAGTGGAGTGCAGTAGTTTTTTTGCTGCTGCTGCACCAGTAAAAAATCTAAACAGCTCAAACCACACAGTTCAGATTTGGACCTGGAGTTGGAATCCTGCCACCCTAACATTTGACAACATTAGGATCCAGGGTTTTGGTCTGGCCCTTTGTAGAAACAGAAGTCAGACACAAAATCCAGACACAACACTGGATTTGGGTTCCAAATGTCCATAAAGTTCCAGGGGACTGGCAGGCTGGTGGTGGTGGTGGTGATAGAATTGGCTGTGTCTAGGGTTTCTGGTTGAACATAACACTAAACTGTGCAGAGAAGGAAGTTCTTTGGATGGGGACTGTTTTTTTGGTCTTTGTTCAATACCTAACACAATAGAGTCCTGGTTCATGATGGGAGCTTCTAGGTGCTACTACAATACAAACAATAATTAATAATAAAATGGTAACATTTCTGATTGAACCTATATGTGGAATTTAACCAAAGTAGCTACAGCAAAATATTTTCTACTAAAAAAGTTCTCCTATGCTGGAATATATGACTACATTGTCATCTTATTCACAAGGATAACTTGTTGTCAAAGAATTAAGAATAGTAAAATACAGGCTGCCTTGCATCTTTTTTCATGATTTGAAGTGCTGGAAAAAAAATGGATTCTCTGGGGAAATTTGCTTCAGTTTAAATGATTCCACTATCACCAGTCAAAATATTTTTTGCTAACATTCTCAAGCTACTGTCGTTAATGGGCTGCTACAATCACCATTCAGAAAGCATTACTCATGCTAAACTTAGTGCACAAGGTTGCTTTCAGGGATAGCTCAATGGTTTGACCATTGGCCTCCTAAACCAAGGGTTGTGAGTTCAATCCTTAAAGGGGCCACTTAGGGATCTGGGGCAAAATCAGTATTTGGTCCTGCTAGTGAAGGCAGGAGATGAACTCAATGACCAGCTCTATGAGATAGGTATGTCTCCATATATTACACCTTTTATAGGAGGAGGAGATTTTGTTAATGCTCAAGAATGTAGGAGACTGGTAACGTAGGTAAAATAAGAAGACACCTGAAATTCAAAACAAACCTTTTTTAAGGTTTAGAAAAGTTCTGTCAACTTACTTATTTTTGTTGTTGTGAGCATCTGTACTTCTCAGTTCAGATTTGAAAATGGAAGTGTTGAATTACCAAAACAAGGAGAAATGATCCCAAGCTATAGAATTCACATCCAGATCCGAACATCCCTGGGTGTTCAGATCTATGTTTTCAGTTCAAATTGTTTAAGAGTTGTCTACACAGGGAAGTAGTTCAGAATAGCTATTGTAGACTAGTTCTTCCACTCTAGCTCCCCATGTGGACACTCTTATTTCACACCCAGGACTTGTGTACACAATGAGTTAGAGTGTGGCAAGCCAGGGTGTGAATCTACCTCACAGTAGCTTGCCACACACTAACTTGGTATGTGGGCCCTGTTACTGTGCACTAAAAGTTCTGTGCTGCACTTTGACCTACTGCTGTTTGAAATGAGACTACGTCAAAATACTCAATGGAATTTTTAGGACACTGGGAATGTCCACATGGGACTCTACTGCACAGCAAGCCCTATAGATTCACACCCTGGCTTTCTGTGCACTAACATCTGTGTAGAAAAGCCCAAAGAATCCTTACATGTGGAGTTAGTGTGTAATAGCCATTGGTCTTTAAATTCACACCCTAACTTATTTTTTCATTAACTTCCCTGACAAGCTCATAGAGTTTAGACAGCAGCAGTGAAATCCTGATTCCATGAGAGTGAATAGAAGTTTTGCCCTTGATTTCACTGGGGTCACAATTTCACCCCAGTGTCAAATTCACATCCGAACCCAAATTCAGATTGCAAAGCCTTTGGGGTTATGTAGTTCAAGCCTATCTCTGATCACTCCATTTTAAGCAATGTTTGATTAGACTGAATTTTTTGTCATTAGATATGGCATCTCTGACCAGGTTACCTACATGCTCTGAAGGCAGAAAGGTTTAATTCCAAAAGTTATATAGGACACCTTTAGATAATTTACTGTATATAAATATGATTTAAAATATTAACCAATATGATAAATAAATAAAAGATTAAAAAAACCAAGTGGTGCCCACAAGTGTATGTATATACATTACATATTCATTATGAAAAACTTCCATTATGAATTTAGCACAAAAATTGGATAGCAATTTGTTCACACACATCAGACTGATCATCAATTTCATCAAAGTATTTATTATCATATTTAACTGTCTTCATTCCATACAACCTGCCTCAGAAAATCCTCCGTATCTTTTGGCCCAGAACAATCTCAAACCAAGATCTTTTGACACAGTGCAGCCAAGAGGATCTGAGCACCATCATTGCCAGGAGATGTTGGAGTTGGATTGGCCATGTGATTTGGATGGAAACTGATTCTATCACCAGAGTAGCAATAAGATGGAAACCTAAAGGCAAGCAAAAATGAAGCAGCCCAAAAACGACATGGCAAAGAGCTGTGGAAGCCAAACTGAAAAACCTGAGGCACAGCTGGGGAACCATTGAAAGACTTGCCAGAAACAGACAGGAGTGGAGGAGCTTTGTCACTGCTCTAAACACCAGAGGTGTAATAGGAACATGATGATGATTTATTATTGGTAAGTACTTACGTGAAGTTAAATTCATCCCTTCAGAGGGCTTGTCCAATGCTTATTAAATCCCAGCTAAATGTTATAGTTTATGAATAATAGATAAATAATACCTAGCTTGTGCATTGTTCATTGATAGCTTACCTAACTTTGGGTATAATTTCTGAAGAGAATCATCTGTGCTCAAATTTGAGAAACATCCAGGATCTGTGAATATTTTCATGACTTGCAAGCAGTTGCATGAAAATTCACAAATAAAATTTATAATTCCACAAAACATAACAAACTGAGGTTGATGCTTCTATACTGGGATTTTCAAAAGTACCTCATCACCTGGGGTAAACATTTCAAAAGTAACCAAGTGACTTAGGAGCCTAATTCCTATTTTCAAAAGTGACTTAGGCTCTTAGGAGTAGACCTGTACAGGAACCAGAATTTCTATTTCACAGGATATTACATGATTTTGAAATTTGTTTTTGTTTTGAGTCAGAAGGAAAACAAAGAATTTTGAATTTTCCCACTAAATGAAATTTTACAAAAAAATAGTCCATTGAAATGTTTTCTGTTTAGGGCTGGTCTACACAACGAAGTTAAGTCATCTTAACTACATCGCTCAGAGCTGTGAAAAATGTTATGCCCTGTGTGATGTAATTAGGCCACCCTAGGTCAATGCAAGAATTCTTCTGTTGACCTAGCTACCGGCTAATGACATGGTGGATTTACTACAGCAGTGGAAGATCTCCTTCCATTGCTGTAGAAAATATTTACTACAGTGGTGCCACTGTAGTGTTTCTGGTGTAGATATATCCTTAGATTAAGAGGCTGATCCTCATTTAAACAAAGGCCACTTTACACCACTCTAGCAGTGCAAGAAGGCTTTAAGGTGGGTGTAAATGTAATTTATTTTCACATGAAGACTGCTTTATGCTGTGAGAATGGTGTAGAGTGGCCTTAGCATAATAATGCTCAGGCTCCAAAAATCCAAGTCACTACTGACTGAGGTTTTGTCTACATGGGAAACTTTTACCAGTATAATTATACCTGTATAGTAAAATCAATGTAATTATACAGTAACTTCTCACTTAATGTTGTAGTTATGTTCCTGAAAAATGTGACTTTAAGCGAAACAGTGTTAAGTGAATCCAATTTCCCCATAAGAATTAATTTAAGTAGGGAGGATTAGGTTCCAGGGATCCTTTTTCACCAAACAAAAGACTAATATATACACACACACACTCACACAGTATAAGTTTTAAACAAACAATTTAATACTGTACGCAGCAATTTAATACTGTACTGTGAAGCTTAGTTGAGGAGAAGTCAGAGGGTGGGATATTTCCCAGGGAATGCCTTACTTCTAAGTGATGAACTAGCAATTGACTGAGCCCTCAATGGTTAACTCGTTGTTAATGTAGCCTCACATTCTACAAGGCAGCACGAATGGAGGAAGGGGAGACAGCATGGCAGACAGAGACAGACGCACCATGTGTGTGAGGGAGATGCACATTCCCCCTTTAAGTACTCTGATCCCACTCTAAGTACATTGCCTTTCTAAGTATCTCAGCAAGTTGAGACGGCAGCTGCTGTCAGGAAGCTCCCTCCGTCCTGAGCCCTGTCGTGTTCCCCCTTCCCCTTCTTGCTCTATGGAAGATGGGGTAAGCAGGGTGCAGGAGCAGGGGGGAAGGGGACACCCTGATATTAGCCCCCCCTATTACCAACCCCACCCTACACAGCAAGCAGGAGGCTCTGGAGAGCAGCTCCAAGGCAGAGGGCTGTTGATAACCTTCCGGGCAGTTGCTGCACAGGGAACTTAGGGGAGCAGGGAGCTGATAGGGTGGCTGCTAGTCCACCCTGGTTCCAAGCCCCCATCAGCTAGCTCCAACAGGACACTCTTCCTGCAAGCAGTGGACAAAGCAGGTGGTTGCCAAACGACATTATAAGGGAGCATTGCACAACTTTAAACAAGCGTGTTCTCTAATTGATCAGCAACGTAACAATGAAACAATGTTAACCAGGATGACTTTAAGTGAGGGGTTACTGTACTGGTAAAACTCCCCATATGGACACACTTATTTCAATACATGGGCTTATCTACTGGTAAAATGATATCAATATAAGCTGAAGTGTGAATTCAGTCCAATATAGTTATACTAGTATAATCCTCCATATGTGCATGCTTATTCTGATATAAACTAAACCAAAAAAGAGCCAATTTATGTTGCTTGGGAAAGGGTTTAAGCTAAACTGAGAAGAGCCATTCTTACTCTAGAATGAGTGTGTCCATTTGGGAAATTACATGGATATCATTATAACAGTGTAACTATACTGGTATAATTGGTATGAGTTTCCCATGCAGACAGGCCCTAAGTGGTTCCCCCGCCCTCAGTTTAGCTTAGCCCCTTCCCTAAGTGACAGACTAAACTGAAGAAATCACTCATACTGAAATAAGAGTGTCAACATTGTGAGTTACACCAATAGAACTATAACAGTTTAAATTCACAGCTTATGCACACAGCTATGACTTTTCCTTGTAGACAAGCCCTGAAACTAGCTACAATCTGATAGCTGTTCTGTGATCTTTGTGAAGTGACGTGGTGGCCTGAATTCAGATCCTATTAGACATGTTTCCACACAGAAAACTATAGACAAAAAGGTAAATTGTATCAGTCTATGTCAAGAGGCTTGAATAGGCAGAGACTGAACTGACCTCCCATCCTCTGAAAAGTGCGTGAGGACTGAGGCACTTTTTTGGGCCCATGTGGATTAAATTGAACTGTTGCTGTAGTCGCTGTAACTCTTCTGTAGATAAACAGAGGAATTCACTCTCCAGCACTCTCCTTTCAGGACCTTTGACAAACTGCAAGTTCATTTAAAATTGAAAATAAAGGCAAGAAGATCTCAGGAGACAACTAGTTTTTCAGACACATTTAGATCTTGTCATTTAAATGTATTAATGACTTCAGCATTTGTGTGAGTTGGGAAGATTTAGTATGCCCATCCTTAAAAGATTTGTCTACATGTAGAGTTGTTTCTGATTAACTCCATGAATGGATACTCTTATTAGGGGACAAAAATGCCTTGATTCTTGTTAGTTTAATGAACTTTGATGCATTCAGTTTTACTAAACTAAAGACTTAGGGCCTAATTCTCATTTACCCTAAGGGCCATTTACACAGCTCCAGCAATGTGATGGGGCCTTGAAGTGGGTTTAATTTGCAGCTGAAGTTACACTTAGGGTAGGTCTACACTACCCGCCGGATCGACGAGTAGCGATCGATCTATCGGAGATCAATTTATTGCGTGTAGTGTAGACGTGATAAATTGATTCCTGATTGCTCTCCTGTCCACTGCTGAACTCCAGCTCGGCAAGAGGCAGAAGCAAAGTCGACGGGGGAGTCGCGGCAACCGACCCCACACCGTGAGGATGCGAGGTAAGCCGAATTAACATACGTCAACTTCAGCTATGCTATTCTCCCCCGGTGTAGAGGAGGCCTACTTTTCACTAAAAGGCCCCTTTACCCTCCCAGATTAGTATAAAAGGGCCTTGCCTATTTAGCATTAGCTATTTTAAATATTTCTGAATTTCTAGTTTCTTACAGGCTCCTGAAGATGTCTAAGTCAATAAAACTTTCATTGGTGTTTATGGTCAAATGGACTGGCCAGAGTGCTTTATAAGATATTTCATGGCAGATCAGTAGCAGAGGGATTGTATACAGGCAAATCAGGCAACCGAAATGTGCCCTTGACCTCCCTTATGTAGCATTAATATCAATTTATCTGCAGTGTCGTTGGAGAAGCAGAGGGAATACAGAATGGGACACAAGGGTGATATCATCCCTGAACTGTCCTGAAAACCAGTGGGGGTATAATTTCAGGGAGGCTTTTTAGAGTCTATAAATCAAACACAGTACAACTGAAAATTCAGTATGAAATGACTGAGGTAACTCCATGAAAGATTTTTTTTTAAATAAACAGGCAAAGTAAAGGTGAATATATAAATATAGAGGGCTAGATTGTGCCCTTGATTTAAGGGGATTTGCAGGGGTTTAAGGGTGCCCATTACACTGCTGAGCTGCCACATTAGCCTTGACCAAGAGAGAGCAATGACCAAGTGCATCATACTCCCACCTTATGAGCAAGTGGGCAGGGAATGGTGGTAAACAAGGGGCAAAAAATTGGTTACTCTTAGGGGAATTCTGCACTACTGAACAATGCAAAATTTTGCAGAAATTAATGTTGTGTGCACAGAATTTCCTTTCCTCCGGAGAAATTGGCTGCAGAGCTGTTTGCCATCACTAGGGGGCACTAGACCTGGCACTAGACCTGGCAAAACCCAGCTCGTAAATAGAAGACACTGCCGGGGGGCAGGAGAAGAGAGCTAGACAGTTCCCAGCAGCTTCAGTTTCCTGCATGCCCTGAGGGAAGGAAACTCCATGCAAGCCTGGGACTGAGCATCAGGCTCTGGGTGCCTGGGCTCTGAGAGGTAGGGGGGCAGGTGTCTGTGCTAGGGGGGGCACGGCTGGGCTCTAGAGTGGTGGTGGGGGTGTCTGGGCTGGGAGGACCCTGCAGCTAGGCTCTGGGGTGGGGAGGAGGTGCTGGTATCTAAGCAAGAGGCAGGCCATGGCTGGGCTCTGGCAGGAGAGGGGTTGTGTGTGTCTGGCCCCCGGATGGGCTCTGGAGGAGAAGGGGGTAGAGAAACAGGAACTGGGTTATCATAGGAGTTTCTTTAACTCTCTGCTCCTGGGGGAATTTGTGTGTGTGTGTGTTATTACAGACATACTTGCTGAAAGGTGTTTTGAAATAAATTACCAAAATAATTATAACTGGTGTAATTATGTTAGTGTTATTTTGACAAATAAAATTTGCAGAATTTTTAAATTGTGCACAGAATTTTTTATTTTTGGCACAGAATTCCCCAGGAGTAAATGGTTTCATCCACAGGTTAATTCCTTCTAGATTCCTGCTAGAATAATTTAAGGAGACAGTAGATGTGTGGGGACTAGGGTTACTCCGCACCAACAAAAGGATGAATTAACTTACTTTCTTTGTTAGTCAGACAAGTGAGGGGCAAATCCTGAAGTCCTTTCTCAGGCAAAACAATCATCAGCTTCAATGAAAGTAGCGCCAGATCGAGGGCTGTGGGATTTGTCCCAATGCCTTTTGGCTCAAATCAAGTGTAGTATCATTATCTATGTCTTTTGCAAGAGACTGCACTTGCAGTGGAATGGGCTTGATGATCTAATAAGATTTTCCATCTCTAAAGTCTTTGAACATATAGATCTCTGCAAGGTCTAGTGTGAAATAATATAATATGTTTCAAAAGAGTAGCACAACTGAAACAGTTGGGAGTTTTAACCTGATTTGTAAGTCACTGAACATCAGACTACACATTGTGTGTTGATGGGAAGAAACTGGATGAATAATGGATTTCAAATTTAGTTGGTCTATTGAGATGCTGAGGTTTTGGAGAAGAGGCAAATAGATGCTTAAGCTTCATTACTGTGCAAGTGCTAACTTAACCAGTCTTTCTATTGACTCATTGGACTTTGGGATCAGAATCTTAAAGAATATGGATTATTCTGTGTCGCAGGACTAGGTGGTTTATGGGATTGGAAATAAGTTTCTTTCACTTCTACGTCACAAGGTCAAACCTGGTCTACACTGTTAGTGACCAAAAGTCATTGTGTGGTGACTGTTTGTGGTCTTTGTGAAGTGAGTGGGTGGTCTCGGTCCAGTTCATAGTGGAGAAGAGTCTATTCCAAAACACTCTATCACAGCTGGCACAAATTGGTACATGTTTGTTACACATTAGAGGAGAGGCCAAGAACTGAACAGTGCTGGGAGACTGACCAATCCATCCTTTGGAGTGGTTCCTCCAAATCAGGACTGAGAGTCATTTGTGAGGTGGGGAAAACATGTACTACAGAGGAGTCTCATCTTACGCTGGGGTTACGTTCCGCTGTCAGCGCATAAAGCGAAAAACGCGTATAGTCAAGATTACATTGAGTGTAATGGCGAGTGGAATTGCCCACACTATAGGAACAGTATTTAAATTGGTTTTTTTGTTTTTGTTTTTTCCGACCGAACAAAGCTCAATTTGCGCATGTTAAATGCACGTAAGATGAGACTCATCTGTACTGCCCATGCTATACTTGTTGTGTGTGTAAAAAGAAGAGGAAATAATTTAAATAACCTCTGCATTTTTAGAGAGAGTGCCCCCTCCCCCAACATCATCCCATTAACTTGAGCAGAATTTATGGCAAAAGACAATGGATTAGCTCCTTATCTGATGTAAATCAGTGTCACTGAACAATGGAGCAAGGTTATTTACATGAACTGAGAATCTGGGCTACTATAATTCTTCCTAAATCAAATATTTCTTAATTTGAGTCTTATGAGCTCATGTACTTGCTATAAGTATATGTATGGTGGCTTTGTGCTGGGCATAATTGAGCAAAATAATTATTGTGCATGGTCTCTTACTAGGGCTGAACAGTACTGTACAAAACATAAGACTGCGCACTGCTACAAATGCAAAATCAAAACAGATAAAGGAGACTTTTGGAAAAGTTCTGCCAAGAAAGATCTATTTGCCAGGTGACTTCTCTGAGCCCATAGCCAGCTATAAAGATTCAGAGAGAAAACGTGTTAAAGGAATTAACATAAGTGACACCAAAGAAGTGTTTGATAATTGTTCTCTGTAAGCTGATCTGATGCAAAATGAACAAATGAGATTCTTTGACAAAGCATTAGCACATGCAGTTGCACGCATGCCTACTTACTTTTTGTTGCTAAAAGCACTATGTGTTTTCCATTATGCTTCCACCAATGTTAAGGGCACACACACAAAGATTGTTTTACCTGGCCAGAAAATGGAAAATTTAACGCAGCCCAAATAAATAACCCCTTTAGAGGAAATATTCAGGGTGGGATTAAAAAAACCCTCACAAAACCAAGGGATTTAATTCTGAGTTCAGACTGCATAGATATCCTTGTCTCTGTCTACTTCCACACTCCATTGTGTTGTATTTGTGCATTACAATATATATTGGTCCAAATATTGTTCAGTAGCAATTGTGTAATCCCATTGATGTCAATAGGCAACATTTATTTCTTCTCCTTCTTTCAGCCCCAGAGCCCCAAAAGATATATTCTTGGTAATAATATTTGAAAGGTAGAATATTTTGTATACAGACAACCCTCAGTAAATGTATATTCAGCAGCTTAAGCCTGAGGCCCTGAGCAATTTAGCTTCACGATGACTCATGTGACATGGGGCCCTAAGCAATTGCCCTGATTACTATCCCTTAAAGCCAGCTCTGGCTTTTATATGCAGAAAACCAGTTATTGTGGCAGAGGTGGGCTGTGGAGTTTTTATAGCATGTTTGGGGGGCCTCAGAAAGAAAAAGGTTGAGAACCCCTGCTGCAGAGTATCATCCCCCTTAGCAGAGAGCTGCTGCAAGCCAGCAGAAGGGTCTGAATTACAGGAAGAAAGGTGAGACCTTGCACTTTAAACTGTTTCTGTCTTTGTTACCTAAGCAACGTCCACTGATTGTAAAGCCAAGAGAGTTACTCCAGGGACAACTTCAGCCCATTATGTATGTCTGGAATGTTTCTTCTCCCTTTTTCTCTTTCTTCAAAGGTCCATATGTAACCCACACACCTCCTGGGTGTGGTGTTCTGTCCCATCTAGTGGCACTGAGCATTGGTGGATTTGGAGTTAGTGGGGCCCTGTGCTCAGCTTCATTTTTGCCCCCATCCCCCCACGGAGGGAGCATTCTCTCTTATCTCCCTCCTCCCCCCCGTTTTTCTTTTTTTCCCCCCTGCATTCTCCTCCTTGGGTTCAGGGCTCAGGATGCAGGATCTGGGGAGTTAGGGTGCAGGAGTGGGCTGGGGGTGGAGGTGCAGGACCTGGGTGGGAGTTAGGGTGCTGGAGCGGGCTCAGGATTGGGGGTGCAGGGTCTGGAAGGGAGTTAGGGTGAGGGAGCAGGCTGGGGGTGCTGGATCTGGGTGGGAGTTAGGGTGCAGGAACAGGCTGGTGATGGGGGGTCTGGCCAGGAATTAGGGTATGGGAGGGGGCTCAGGGCTGGGGCAGGGGGTTGGGGTTCAGAGCACTTGCCTGGGGCAGCGCCCCTTTGGTGTGAGGAGTGCAGGTGGGCAGAGTTCAGGTGGCTCCGTGCAGCCCTGTGCTTGCCCCGCAGGAACCACCCCCCGCAGCTCCCATTGGCTGCGATTCTTGGAGCCACCTCCCCCGCTCCAGGCAGGGCCAGAACACAAGGCTTTAGGGACTGCAGCGCAGGGCTAAATGGGTCCCGAAGCCATGGGCTGAAGCCCCTAAAGCCCTGCCCCCTTTCTGAATCCAGCCTGCGAGCATGGGCTGGAGGTCTCAGGAGGAGCACAGAGCAGCCACGCAGCCAGAAAGAAGTGGCAGTTTCCCCTTCATAGCGCCGCTTCTCTCTGGCCTGCTGTGTGGCTGCCCTGTGCTCCTCCTGAGCACAGGGCAGCGGATATGAGCCCCAGGAGGATTGTAAGGGTCAATAGGAATCAAGGGGACTTGCGGCCAGTGGGAGCAGGGTATGGACCGGGGATCACACTGTCACCAGAAAAAGGCAGGTCTAAGTGATTGGAGACTCCTTACTGAGAGGAATAGACAGGCCTGTAACTAGAGCTGATCGGGAGAACAGAAGGGTGTGCTGTCTGCCGGGTGCTAAGATACAGGATGTGGACCTGAGGCTGAACAGGATCCTAGCGGGAGCGGGAAACGATACCGTTTGATTGTACTCAGTAGTGGGAACGAAATGATAGTAGTTAGTCCGTCTGGAACTGTCATCGAAGGAGGACTATGCAGATTGGGGAAGACGCTCAGGAAAACGGAGCTCAGGTGAGTCTTCAAGTGGGATTCTGCGGTTCCGCTTAAGCAGGGCGACGAAGGCTGAAAGATTATGCGATAAACAGATGGTCAGGCGTGGTGCTATAAGGAGGCTTATGGGATGTACGGAATTAGGAGCGCTTTAGAGACAGATGACTGTTCGCTCCTCAGATGACTTCACTTCAGTAAGGAGGGAAAATAGACTTCTAAGGATGGAGGCTCGCCGACCTCATTAGAAGAGCTTTAAAACTAGAAATTTGGGGGAGTTGGTTGGGAGATGTCCAGCGAGATCTCCATGCAGAATTTAACCAGGAGAGGGAGCTAAACAGAGTAAGAGGGGATTAAGGGCATGGACAAGAATTGAATAGGAGGAAGGATAGTGTACTACACCCGTGCAGTACACGGGGGTACAAAGGATGTCAGGTGAAGCCATAACTCCAAACCCCACCCCCACAAACAACGCCAGCCGACCAACACCGTCTAACCACAAATTAAAATGTCTGTACACTAATAGCGACGGACCTCGATAAAAATGGAGGAATGGAGTACTGGGTGCAGGATGAAAGCCGATATTTAGGGATAAAACTGGAAAAAGTAAGTCATTTGACTGAGACAGGTTGAGGCTATGTGTGTTTAGGAAGGACAGAAATAAAGGCATAAGGTGGTGATAGCATTGTACAATCAATGATGAAGGTGAAGCTGTAAAGAAATAAGGAAGGATGAGAATGGACAAGACGAGTCTGTCTGGGCAAGAGCTCACATGGGAAGAAAGATACTAGAGCCCCCTGAATAGTGCTTGGGTGATGCTCAGACCGGCCGGCACTGGATTTGGATAGGATAGAGACTCTTATGTTTTATGAAGTAACACACAAGGGGGAATGTGTTGATCAATGGGAGACTTCAATCTTCCAGATATAGTACTGGAGGAAAGTGCTTGCAAGGACTAAAGGGCTTCAGATTTTCTGCGATGTGAATAGGTGGATAGATTTCTTCACCAAGTAGGCTGAAGAACCAACAAAGAAGATGCCATTTTAGATTTGGATTTCTGGGTGAGCAGGAGGACCTCGTCGACAGAAAGGTTTGTAGGGAGACAACTTGGTTCGATGTGTATCATGAACTAATTCAGTCAATAAGAGATCATAAAAAGACTTCACTTAAAAAAATTATCAGGGAAGCTGGATTGACTAGCAGAACTGTGATCTAATGCGGAGGAGCTGGGATTACTTACAGTCTATAGCTGCATCCTGCCAAGAAGGGAAAGACTCAAGCACGGAGGCTTGACCGAGCGATGAGCCAAGCATCTCAGAGAGGTGATTTAAGACAAAGCCAGAAAGCCTACAAGGATGAAAGAAAGTTGGAATAGCAAGGGAAGCTCACCTTAGTGAGGTCAGAACATAGGATAAAAGTGAGGAAGGCCTAAAGTCGTGTAGAGTTTGAAACCTTCGCAAAGGAATTAAATACAATAGTACCACCCAAGTTCTATAGCCAATAAATAATAAAGAAACAAGAAGAAGAAGGGGACCCGCCTATACACTGAGGATGGAACTGCGAGGTTAAGGACAACCCTACGCGTCATGGCCAATAGCTAATCAGTACTGCTCAGCTCTTGTAATAAGGCTAACGTGAGGACTTAAGGGATGAGGGAAGGACTGGTACATGTGGGAATGCAGCTAATGGAGGTAGATATTACCCACATCTGAGTAGAAGTAAACTTGAACGACTGATGGGAGCAAATCGGGAGGCTGGACATCTCATCCGAGAGTAAGGATACTGGCGCATGAATTGACAGCGCATCATCAGCAAGCACAACTACTATAGAAAATTACTCGGGGCGTTGTAAGCTACGAACTGGCGAATTTGCTATCCTCGACCACAGTAGTTCCATTCTAAGAAAAGAGTGATAGAAAACAAGTGAATCGAGTCCTATAGGCATGTTAAGTTTGACGTCTGTAGTATCTAGGGTCTTGAAAAAATTTGAAGAACAGGAGTGACTTAAGGACAACTGAGGTCAATGGTAAATTGGGACAAATACAACACTGTTTTACTAGAGTAACGTGCAACACAATCTCGTCTACTGCTTCGAGAGTGACCGATTAATTTAACAAAGGAATGCGGTAAGATCTAATACTATTCATAAGGCATTTGAACGGGTTCCACATGGGAATTGTTAAGTAACTGGAAAAAGATGGGTCTATGAGTATGGAAAATGAAGGTGAATTAGGGAAATGGTTAAAGGGGGAGACTGCCAACGGTTCGTACTCGAAAGGTGAACTGTCAGGCTGAAGGAGTTACTAGGGAGTTTTCCTCATGGATCGGTTTTCGGGACAATCCTTTATGTTAACCTTGTATTACTGGACCTTGGCCATAAGACGGAACATGTGCTAATAAAGTTGCGGACTGATACAAAGCTGGGGGTATTCCTAACACAGAGGAAGGACCGTGGACCATACTCAGGAGCACTCGGATGACCTTGTAAACACTGCGAGTAATATAAAGCGCATGAAATTTATAGTGAAAAATGCAGTCATGCACTTAGTTATAATTAAGAATTCGAATACATGTGGAGACGCATCAGTGTGAACAACGAGGAGAGAGAGAGGACTTGGGATATTGGTTGACGCAGATTGACTATGAAGCCACCAATGCGATTATGGCCGTTAAAAAAAGCAAGCTGGTTTTAGGTGCATCGGGAGATGTATCAGCAAGATAAGGAGGTGTTAGTACCATTGTATAAGGCGTGGATGTAGACCTCACCTGGAAATATCTGTGGCAGTTCTGGTCCCATTTTAGAAGATGAATTCATAACTGCAACAGGTTCAGAGACGGGACTGGATGATGAGAAATAGAAAACCTGCTTATGAAAGGAGTCCAAAGCCTTGGCATTGTGTTAGCCTAACAAAACAGAAGACTAGCGGGGGGATATGCTGCCTCATATAAATATATCAGGGGGATTAACATTAGGAGGGAGAGAATTATTAACGCTAGTACTAATGTAGACACTAGGGAATGGGTGACAAACTGGACACTAGGAAGTTAGGCTTCTTAAATTAAGACTGGAACGGTTCCTTAACCATTAGAGGAGTGAAAGTTCTGGAACAGCCTTCCGAGGAGTAGGGGGGCAATAAGACCTTCTGCTTAAATAAGCTTTGATAAGTTATGGAAGGGTGATAGTATAGGAATATGTTTAATTTTGGCAATTGTTCTGGATTATCAGCAGATGGCTCTGTCTCATGCGTGCGATGGGATGTTGGATGGCGATTGCGGAATTAGAGTTACTGCAGAGAATTCTTTCCTAGACTGGCTGGGGTGCACCATTGCCCACATGCTCAGGGTTAGCTGATCGCCACTATTTGGGGTCGGGAAGAATTTTTCCTCCAGGGCAGAATGGCTGATGCCTGGAGGTTTTTTGACCTTCCCTGCGTCATGAGGCATGGTGTACTTGCTGGATGCTCGGCTTGATGCTTCAACAACACAATTTGAAGACTTCAATAACTTGGACATAGGTTAGGGGTTTTTATAGAAGTGGATGGGTAGGGTTCTGTGGCCTGCTTTGTGCAGGAGGTCAGACTAGATGATCATGTTGGTCCCTCCTGACCTATAAGTTTATGAGTCACTGGATTTGTATTGTTTATTTGCCAGGGTACATGGGACTTTTGGGATCTGTTGCTCCAAGAAGGGAACTTGCTGCACTTGTCTTGTGAAATTCCTTTTAGATGTGGTATAGGAAGGCGCTGGATGGTTTAAAGGATTAATAATGAGAGACAGAGCCTTTCACCACTAGATCACTGATGTGAATCCAGGTCAGATCTGCAGTGACCAAAGATCATTACTGTCAGGATGCTCTTTGGTGCCATACGTGAAATGAGCTCGAAAGTCTCAAACTAATTGACAGTTGACAAATCTTGCAGGCCTGCTTCTCCACTGTCTTGCATCATCACTTACACCTGTGCAAAATAGATGTCAAAAACTAACAGGCTTATGTGAGAGCATTTTAAACTCCCTTTGCACAGGTGCTAATCACTACACAAGATATAAGGCAGTGGAGAATCAGCTCCATTGTCACAGCAGTCACTAATTAGCATCTTTGTTGTGTCAGCTGAGAGGACAAGGACTGAATGGGTCATGGAAATTGAAACCAGCCTTTCACCACTGAAGTGCAAATTCAAGATAGAGATACTTCAACTGCAACATTGCCACCCATCATGGTAATTCTGCTTTTGTCATGTATTAACCATGTGCTTCTGAATCTTGGAAATGCTGGTTATAGAACATTTATGAGTCCTGAAATAATTGGTGTCTTTTGACACAACATAGTGGTGTTTTGACACAGCATTCATTTATACCATAACAACCTATTGTGACATAACATATTGTGACAGTTGAGTTTATCCTTTTGGACAATGAGAAAAATGTGTCAATTTTGCCTGGTAGGAAGCAGTTTATAGGAAGTTGTACTTGTGCTGATGTATTCTGGGGATAAACTAAGGACTTCAATTTTCTAGAAGTATCTATTGCAAGCATTCAAAATTCACTTTAATCCCACCCAAGCATCCAAAAATACCCCAAGGTATTCATGTTTCAGTTTTCTACACAGTGGGTACTATGAAAAACAGCAGTCATATATTCAGAAATCTAATATCCCTGGCAAAATTCCAACTTGGGTAATTACATTCTGCCTACCTAAAATTCTACTTATTATTCATCTGGAGACATTAGAATATTCTTAGTTTCTCCATCTAGAAACAATGTTATAATGTTAGAGGTGCAGAATGATTGATGTTTTCTCAACCCTCCATTGACTCGATTTCAGTGATGCAATAGAGAAGTGATATTTTCGATATAATATAGAATGTGTTTTGGGGTCTGTAGAGATATGTTTGTAGAAGATTATAATTTAGAGACACTCCTTCATAAGGGACAGCATTATGAACATAGGAATTTGGAGATATGCCTTGTAGGCGGAGGTTAGGAATACAGCATGGCTGTGTGCAGCAAATCATGACAGAAGCTCTCCAGTTTGTTTTATTAAAAGTTGTATTCCTTTCTCATTCATATGGTGGGTTATTTAATGAATCCCAAAATCATTACATGGTGTCAGAAGTGCTGACTGAAAAGGAAAGTGCAGTCATTTTGATGTTAACTCCTGTGTTTGCAATTGAACGCAGACACTAAGGTAAACCCCTTAAAAGCACATGGAGCACCAAGCACAGAGGCTTTTGCATGTATTTGGTGAGCACAATAGTAGCTTGACTACCTTAAGGGGGATGGAGGTGGGGTAGGAACTGGTGTGTTGCAACCTCCTTCCAGTCTGCAATTGTCAGGCAATGTTGCAGAGAATTTAAAAAATTCAGACAGGGATTCAAATTGTATTTAGCAGCCATAGGGGCAGAAGAAAAAACTTATAAAATGAAATCATCAATCTTTTTGCATGTTGTTGGGGAGGAAGCTCTGGATGTTTATAACAACTTTAAGTTTGAAGAAGGTGAAAGTATGAAATTAAATAAAATACTGACTACATATGAGGAACGTTGCATGCCAAAAAGGAATTACACCTTTGAGAGACACACTTTTTTTAAATGTATGCAAAAAACTGATGATCCCATAGAGTAATATGTCACAGAATTAAGGAAACTCAGTAAAACCTGTGACTTTGGTGAGTTGACAGAATCTCTTGTCAGAGACAGAATCAGTTGTGGTATTAAAGACAGAATCAGTTGTGGTATTAAGAAAGAGACTGCTCCGTGAAGGAGACTTAACTTTAGAAAAAGTTCTCCAAATATGCAGGGCAGCAGAAACTGTGAAAACTCAAGCCAAAGAGCTGAATTCAGAAACCAGAAGCGGTTAGCCATGTAATAAGTATTAAAGAATATAGCCAGAATAGGTCAAATCAGAAAGTGGAACCACTCGGTATGAAAACCACTGCTAGGAGGAAAATTGGGTACAAACGGTTATGTGGAAGGTGCGGATCACAGCATAGACCCAAACACTGTGTTGACTTTGGAAACTCTGTCATAAATGTGGGGGAAATAATCATCTTGCAAAATGCTACAGATCTCAAATGCAGCAAGCAAAGTCAAGTGCATTCAGTTAAAGACAATCTGGTTTCATAGCTGTACTGGGGTCTACCAAGCCTGATGAGAGGGATGGGATACTGCCTCTGACAGTGAATGGAACAATTGCTCCACTGAACTGGACACAGGAGCTCAGGTTAATATTCTGTCTGTACAAGATTATGAGAGACTGAAAATAGGACCAAAACTGGGACCAACAAAAATAAAGGTAACTGGTTATTCTGGAACAAATATGTCAGTGAAGGGGAGGTGCATTGCTAGCATCAACCAGGAAAACACCCTGTACAGGCTCCAGTTCATTGTAGTGCCAAAGGAGGTGACCCCATTTTAGACCTGGTTCCATGTGAGAAACTCAATCTGGTAAAATGGTGCTCTCACTACAAGATCATACTGAACCTGGCAATAAGGCACTCTTTTGGGAATATCATTACCTGTTTCAAGGGTTGGGTTGCTTGCAGTGTGAACATAAAACCTGAATAAACAAGCAAGTCTGTCCAGTTATCCATCCATGTAGAAAAATGCCATTTACACTCCATGCTAAACTTAAGGCTGAGCTTGCGTGGATGGAAGCAATGCAAGTAACACAAACAGTTGACGAACCAACAGAATGGGTGAGCTCTCTCATCATTTTGGGAAAAAAGTAATGGCCAGCTATGCATATGCTTAGTCCCAGAGACCTCAACAAGGCTATAAAAAGAGAACATTTCTGAATATCTACCAGAGAAGAGATTATGGCCCAGTTTGCAAATGCTCAATATTCCAGTAAATTGGATGCATCCTCAGGTTTTTGGCAGCCAAAATTAACTGAAGAAAGCTCAGAACTATGCACATTTAATACCCCCATTTGGAAGATACAGATTCTTATGCTTACTGTTTGGCATTGCTAAAGCACCATACATATGATCTATGAACATATTAATGATGTTGATGGCTCAGTGAAAAAGGAGCAAGATCATAGACTTTGGGAAGTCCTGGATAAAACTAGAGCTGCAAACCCCAAACTAGTAGGAGGAAATATGTTCTAGGGGTTACAGAATTGACTTTTGTTGGGGACATTATTTCCAATGAACGTGTAAAGCCTGATAAGAGGAAGATTTCAGTCATTGAAATGATGCACGTCCTCAGTCAAAGAAAGATGTCCATTGGTTTCTGGTATGATGTGATGCTCCATATTCTTTATAGAAATATACTTATGCTATGAATATGGCATAATTAAGATATATTTTATGTAAGATGGCTCGTGTAAGATATCACTGGAAAGGTTATAATTTACTGAATGTGATTATCTAATGTGTGTATATGTATGTTTTCTGTATCTGGAGTTAGAAATATTGACTATGTAACAATTACCACTGTGATTATACTTGGAGATGCTCACTGGACAGTAATGGGCCAGCCTTAGTGGGCCATTCGGGGAAAAAGACAATGAGAAGATGTGGATCCTGCATCTTCTGGGAGTTCGTTCCTGTAAACATTGCAAATAAACCTGATTTCATGGTTGGTTTGACACTGCAAGAGCAGATGATAATGTCACTTGATAAAAAGTACCACCTTGGACACTGCTGGTACTTTTCCACTGGAAACAAAGTCTAGTCTATAAAAAGAAATAACTGGAACTCTAAGCTACATACACTCTGCAACTTGCCTAAAACAACATTTAGGGTGAGAAATTACATTTTGTAATCTGTTTTTTGAGTGTATTAGGCCTAGTTTGCATGTTTTGTTTTATTTGCTCAGTAACCTGCTTTGTTCTGTTTGCTATCCCTTATAACAGCGTTTCTCAAACAGGGGTCACTGCTTTTCTGAGGGACGAACTGGCTGCCACTTCCAGCAGCTCCCATTGGCCCGGAGAAGCGATCTGTGGCCAGTGGGAGCTGCAATCGGCTGGACCTGCTGGACGGGGCAGGTAAACACACCAGCCCAGCCCGCCAGGGGCTTTCCCTACACAAGCAGCAACCCCTGTTTGAGAAACCCTGCCTTATAATCACTTAAAATCTACTTTTTATAGTTAACAAACTGTTGAGTTTAAAAGTGGGCTGGATGGATCCTTTGTTCTAGAAACCAGACTGGAGCTGGCTGGGAAAGATGCCTTAATGCCACTTTTTTTGCCTTCCTCTGATCAGCCTGTGAGGTAACTTACAGCAGCCACAAGGCCGTATTGCTTATGGCCCCCAGGAATCCCCAAGGCATGGGTTTTCTCTGACCATGCTTCCTTCCCCTAGTAATTCCCCAGCTACTGGGCCTGCTCCAGGGCACCTGGGGAGTCCATGAAACTATTTGAAACAATTCTCATGAAATCAGTGAAATGGGCCTTGTGGCTTCTTTGTGCCACTGGAGTGGAGCAACAGAACAGCGACAGGGCAACGATTTCTTACTGGGGTCAATCTTAGATGATTAAAATGGAAAGATTTTTTTTTTTTAAATCTCCTTTACTTTTTACCATTTTGTTTTTGCAGTTCTTTCAGTCTGAACAATGAAAACAGACTGATCAGTTTCCCAGGAGGAGAGACTTGAACTGGGAATCTCCCTTGTTCTGACCGCAGGCTATTTTGTTTTGGGCACCACTTGTTACTTACACAACCAAACACCTCTGTTGCCCTTGAACTAGATGCCTCCCTGTAGCCTAGACTTAGATAGGGTAACCAGAAAGCAAGTGTGAAAAATTAGGATGGGGTGGGGGATAATAGGAGCTTATATAGGAAAAAGACCCAAAAATCAGGACTGTCCCTATAAAATCAGGACATCTGGTCACCCTAGACTTAGATATCTATCTCAGGGGGGTTGTTGGCTTAGCAGACATCTGTCCAGTGGGGCACCTTCCATTGGCTAGCTGAGGCAGCATCCCACCTGGTGTGTAGGCTTTATGGATTGCAGACTAAGGGACCTGTCTCTCCCCATTTATTATATAGGAAATCTAGACACCTAACTCAGGAGTTGTGGATTGCAGTGTGTTCCTATGGTTTTCTAGGCACTGCAATGCCTAAGTGTCTGCTTTGTTTTGCTTTCTGCCTGGTGTGCATTATCATGATGTGGCAGCATTTTGGCCTGCAAGCACTGTATATTTGAACTTTTTTTAAAAAAAAGGTCTTTTCATTGGATTTTTTTTTTTTTAAAAGGAAAGATGTCTTATAATCTCAGTGTGTGTAAAATCTGTTTTATTAACAATTTGGCCTAAATTGACTTTCCAATGGCCTTCAATGTTCTGAAATATCTTCTCAGAACTCTCAAACTCCAACTAAAAGTGACTGCTCAGTTGGAAGAATGTTGCAGACAGTTGTGGTTGATACCACCAATGTAATTTGGGTCCTCTGGGGCCTGTAATATATCTTTCCATGAATGCTACTGTCAGCTGCAAAGATAACATTAGACCATATGCATTTTTTCTGAATTGAGACAATGACTGCTGAATGTACACTCTGCAAGCCACTAAACAAGGCAAACAGCATCCTAAACATGCATACATACAGAGAAGGCTCATCCTCCCACCTGCCACAATCACACACAGCACTGCTGATGCACCCCCCCCCCCATTTTGCAATGAAATTGGGCATTCCTGGAGAGAATAGCAATTGAAAGGTAGGAATGTGAGTGCTGTGGCAAGGAGAAAGAAGATCCTTTGGTTCCTGTATCTGGAAATGTTCTGCACTAACCAAGCTGAAGCTGCCTTCTGAATTGTTGCTCAATCAAGACTACAAGGGTCAAGTACTATAGGGAAATGATTCACAGATGTTTCCATATGATGGACTGCTTCTTACGATAACCATGTTCTTCTGGATACCTGCCTGTCCAGGCTCTTGATCTCAATTCCAGACATTCCTTACAGCAACTATAGAGCTTGCTAGAAGTGAGCAAACTATTTGCAGTGAATATTTCTTTCTCAGTTTAGCCCATTTTTAGTTTTCAAACGACTAGTAAACAGGCTTTGATTTTTATGAATGTATTCATTACTCATAATTGAACAGATAAACAGTTTGTGAACATATTTCAGCATTTGTGTTTTTTTGCAAACTATTTGCTATCATTCTGTCTTCTACAATTTGCTGTTCATTATTTGCAGTGTGTGATTGTTCACCTAAATCAGAGTATTGTTTCTGCTCCATGGTCAGATGAGTGAAACTTTATAAACCAGCTGAGAAGTGCAAATAGAAAATATCCATATTCATCTGTAAATATCATAAGGGGAGAGGTTCTCTAAACAGCTGCATGAATGAATGTTTGCTGAAAAGCGAACAAGGGCACAAACGTGGTCAAACTGAATGCCTATTAAGGATCAGAAGAAACATTTGTGAATATTATTGTTGTTTATTTTTGCATTACTGTAGTGTCTAGAAGCTCTAGGCATGGACCAGGTCTCCAGTGTGCTAGCTGCTGTACAAACAGAACAAACAGCTGGTTCTTGCCACAAAGGGCTTACAATATACATAATACCGTTTTGCAGTATTCACTCACCCTGCTATGTGGCAGCATGGAAAATGAATAGGACAGACTGAAGGAGGTAAGATGAATATGAATATGCTTAATGTTTTTAGTGCAGCTTCTTGGTGATGTTCCCTCATTTTGTATTGGTGTTTTCGCTTCCTGAGTTTCCTGTCTGACTGGCTTTACATTTATTTGTACCAAACTTCACCTTCATTGTGGGCAAGTCTCACTGTTCTCATCTCTACTGGCCTCTTTGCAGTTTGGTTCTGTCCTCCAGTGTACTGGTGATTTCTTCAGTTTCGATGTTGTTCTCAAATTTTATCATGATTGAACTGACAAGAAAAGAAACCCTGAACAAATACATCAAGCATCCACATATGGGGCAGAGAGTCACTTGGCTGTTTTTGAGCTATAAACTGATCCCAAAAGCCTCTCAACTCAAGAACAGGCCTGGACCAGGCTATGACTAATAAGAAGCATCATTAATTGAAGACAGATACATCAGCAATGTTTCAGAAGCAACTCCACAGAGTACCTGGATGGCAGACTGAGATCCTCTGAAATAGGGGTGTGTGAACCATAGTGAAATTACATCTTTTTCAACATCTTATGTGATGGCAGTATTTTTTAACTAGAGGGAGTAGGACTGCGCACTCAAGTAAATGGAGCTGTGCCAGGGATGAATTTAGTCCATTATCAAATATTTTTGCAACAGTTTTATACTCATTTGGAATTACAGTTAGTAAATATTTTGACTTAAGAGCTGAAATACTGAACCATACAGTTTTCATGATTCATACTATTTTGTAAACTATTTGTTTATTTGTTTTAAAATGTAGGAAAGATTGGCTATGTCTACACTCTGAGACTTCTGCCAGCATAGAAAATGTTCCATTCAAATTTAATTCTAAGAGTGCGAAAATAATTCTATGTATTTTTGTTTCTCCATTCTTGGGGGGGTGAGGCAGGAACTCTTAGACCTGTGGGCCCAGTTCTGCTACCCTTACTTATTGCTGAGTGACACTTACTGGCTTGAGTATTTCCATTGACTTCAAAAGGGAGTACTTGACAGAGTAGGTGCTACTCAATGTGAATGAAGATTGCAAGACTCACCCTTGAGTATCAACTTTAACAACAGGACTGCTGACTCTGCAGTCTTTTCTCAAGTGAATAGTTCCATGATTGGGTAATCACATTAGGGCTGCAAGGGCAGGTATTTTATGGGTGTAACAAGGTATACATGTGTTGCAAGGTCAGTGAATCACTGAGTACATAGACCAGCTTTTAAAGGTCTTTAGGCACCTAAACAGGTAGTTAGATACCTAAATCCACCACGTAGGCACCGCTGGCATTTTCAAAGTTGTAGCTCAGGTGCTGCCTACCCTTCCAAGATTTCCCTCTGTCCGCATTTTCAAAGCAGCCTAAGCGCTGCTGCTACCCTGCAACTAATGAACTGCTCAGAAGCCAAAGCCCGGAGGCCCAGAAGCAGAATTCTTAAACACGACAGGGTGGCTTATCTTGCCAGCAGGACTTTGTCCTGTAGGCATGCTCTGTTATCTATCGGACTTTGCAGCACCAGGGCCAGATGCAGGCCACAGATAGCTGCTGGGGCAACATAGTATCCCCACAAAAGACAACCAGGGCTTGGGGAAATATAGGGTGAATGTGAGAGGGGAGTTGGAGTTGGAGATAAATATGGGAGTGGAGGGGTTGGCTCCTAGGGCATGAGATACCTAAGTGACTTACCTAGTTTAGGCTGGTTTGTGGCTGAGGATCACGAGAAGGGGGAGGTGCCTATCTCTGGTCCATTACACAGGCGCACCAGGCCTAAGCCCCTTTCCTCTCCTCACCCCTTTCTATGGCATTTTACTCCTGGCTAGCTTACACAGCTCCTGACTCATCTGGCTGACTTCTGAGGATCCCTTTGCTAGGCGCTTAACTACCCCCATGAACTTTATAAGGAGCCTTGGTGGCATGGAGATGCCTAATTCAGGGCTGAAAATTCCACTAGGTGGCAAGCTTCCTAGGAGGTAAGCATTGGTCTGCTCAGTCCAACAACACCTAAAGCCCTTCAAAATCAGCCCCTATTTGCCTAGGACAAGTTTGACAGCAATACTGGCATTTTACGCAATGTGTCCATTTTGTACCTATTTCTGATCTGCCACATGGTGGTGAAGCTGCTTTTGAAATCTTTTTCTCCCAGAGTTAGTTCTTCTTTCTTTTTCAGTTCTTGATAGGTGGATAGACTGCAGTTTTGTTTCCTTGTTCTGACCTGGTTAGTCTGAACGCTTTGGCATAACAATGATCAGAATGACACAGTCACAGGATCATTGTCACTGATGTTGAGGGAAAAATGGAAATGAAGTTTCAAAGTCCAGTTTCTCTCTTTCTTCAAGTCCTAGTGCGCTGGCTGATAAAATCCATGGCACATGCTGAATCTCTCTTCTCTTTTTTAGTACAAGCCTTTCACTTCCTGCAAAAGCTAATTGTGAGCTACCTGTTCACTGTTTTATAAAGGAAACTTTTGCTACTGGGCAAGCTCAAGTCACTTTTGAAAATGGCAATTATGCTTCTCACTCACTCAGGGTCTTTTAAAAACATTATCCATTGTGTATTTGTAATGGAGATGGGCCCAAATTGCACCTTTTGGATTTCAACAGTCTCCCAAAATCCAGGATTGTTCAGACTGGTGTTCAGAGGGTATGATTCAGGCATCGCTCTCAAGAAACAAACTGTGAACCTCTTTATTCACACTGCAAAGATATCACTAGCTGGTGTAGTTACACTGAAGTCAGTGAGACTGCTTGTGTAGGCACCTGCCCACCAGTGGGAGTAAGGGGTTCATTCACTATATGGCATGGACTTGTAACCCAAGCATAATGGAAACATTCCCAAGGCCTGTTAAAATGCAAGGAAAACTCAAAACACCATTAACAAACTCCCAGAGAGGAATGGTGCATGCTATTGGCCAAGTGCCCGGAGAAGGACCGGGATACTATTCAGGAAGATCTGGACCACCTTGTAAACTGGAGTAATAGTAATAGGATGAAATATAATAGTGAAAAGTGCAAGGTCATGCACTTAGGGATTAATAATAAGAATTTTAGATATACGTTGGGGACGCATCAGTTGGAAACGACGGAGGAGGAGAAGGACCTTGGGGTATTGGTTGATAGCAGGATGACTATGAGCCGCCAATGTGATATGGCTGTTAAAAAAGCAAATGCGGTTTTAGGATGCATCAGGCGAGGTATTTCCAGCAAGGAGAAGGAGGTGTTAGTGCCGTTATATACGGCGCTGGTGAGACCCCACCTGGAATATTGTGTGCAGTTCTGGTGTCCCATGTTTAAGAAGGATGAATTCAAACTGGAACAGGTTCAGAGACGGGCTACTAGGATGATCCGAGGAATGGAAAATCTGCCTTATGAAAGGAGACTCAAAGAGCTTGGCTTGTTTAGCCTGGCCAAAAGAAGGCTCCGGGGGGATATGCTTGCTCTATATAAATATATCAGGGGGATTAACGTTAGGGAGGGAGAGGAATTATTTAAGCTTAGTACTAATGTAGGCACAAGGACAAATGGGTACAAACTGGATATTAGGAAGTTTAGACTTGAAATTAGACGAAGGTTTCTAACCATTAGGGGAGTGAAGTTCTGGAACAGCCTTCCGAGGGAAGTAGTGGGGGCAAAAGACTTATCTGGCTTTAAGACTAAGCTTGATAAGTATATGGAGGGGATGTTATGATGGGATAGTTTAATTTGGGCAATTGATTTTGGATTATCGGCAGATAAGTCTGCTCGATGGTCTGTGAGGGGATGTTGGATGGGATGGGAACTGAGTTACTGCAGAGAATTCTTTCTTGGGTGCTGGCTGGTGAGTCTTGCCCACATGCTCAGGGTTTAGCTGATCGCCATATTTGGGGTCGGGAAGGAATTTTCCTCCAGGGCGGATTGGCAGAGGCCCTGGAGGTTTTTCGCCTTCCTCTGCAGCGTGGGGCATGGGTCGCTTGCTGGTGGATTCTCTGCAGCTTGAGGTCTTCAAATCACAATTTTGAGGATTTCAATAACTCAGTCATGGGTTAGGGGTTGTTATAAATGTGTATGGGTAGGGTTTTGTGGCCTGCCTTGTGCAGGAGGTCAGACTAGATGATCATATTGGTCCCTTCTGACCTATGAGTCTATGAGTCTATGAGTCTAAGTTTCCTTCCTAACCTTGAAACACTGGACCTGTTACAAAAGATCCACAGCCTGCCTCTTCCCTACTTGCAACACACCCAGGGGAGTGTGATCCTCAGAGCTAAGGGGTAATCATGCTACGAAGTGAGGGAGCGGGGTGGAGGGCAGCAGGAGAACGAAGATGGGTGGAAGGGAAGGAGAAAAGGTGATAACAGGAAAGTAGGGAAGGAGCAGATCAGAGTGGTGGGGAAGAGGTAGGGAGCAGGGAGCCGGCCGAGGAAAGTATCTAGGGGGGAGGAAAAGTTGGCTGGAGTGAAGGGAACAAGCCAGGCAGGGGGGCCAGGCAGAAGGGGTGGGGAATTTAGCTAGGGGCGTGCCAGGAAGGAGGGCGAGCTGCTCCAGTGGGCGGGCCGGCCGGCAGCTGCGAGCGCAGAGCCAGAGCCGGGTCGGTGCCTAGGAACCTTTCGCCTGCCCAGCCGATCGGAAACCAGGTGCGTTTAGTGCGCCCCCTGGGCCGGGGCGCGTCGCGGGGGCGGGCAGACGGTGCGGGGTGTCTCCCCGTTGCCACTTGTGTGCTGCGGGGGCTACATGCCTCACGGAAGCCCAGCAACGCGCCTTCCCCGCATGGCTCTGAACTCCAGCCCGAGAGTCAGAGCTGGGCCCCAGGCGCAAAGTTCAGCTTCAGAGCGCAACTTCCTTCGGTTCGGGGTCCCTCCGGCCCGGCGCGAGTGGATCCCCAAAGTGGATCCTTTTGGGCCGTGGTTTGTAAGAGAAAGGGCTAGGGAGCAGCGATGAGTGAATTGTGCCGTCGCGAGACACTGATTGGCTTTGTGTTCTGCAAACCAGGCTGCTGTTTTCTTAGGGGATGATCGTGTTATCTTGTGACTGCCAGTAATGCTTTCTATCCCTGTGCACGCACTCCCATCCAGATGAAGGGGACTCCTCCTGTGTCCGATAATTTTAATGAGGCTGTTTTGCATGGGCAAAATTGCTTCCTTCCCTAGGTATTTGCAGGATTGGGACTCATGTTTGTATATTTCAAAACATAACAAACATCTAAGGTTGTGTGGACAAACTTGAAATATTTTAAGGCGATTGCAAGCTGCTTACAAATATTCAGCTCTGAAATAAACAGGGCCCCAAATGATTTAAATTACTTAAAAAACAAAACCCTCCACTGAGGATTCATTACTCACGTGGCCTGCCCCCAAATTAATTAAACTAACTTTGAAAGCTAGTGTAATTACATGTAAAACTTTGACCTGAGGAAGAACTCAGTGCTTGGGATGTTGTCAAGATGCAGGGTAAGGCAGTAATTCTTCTCATTGCTTTTTGCCATGAATGAATTACTTGTGTATTTAAAAAAAAATCAACCAAGTCAGCATGATTGTGAGTACACTGACCTATCCTTGTGCCCACTGTGTACAGGGGTGGTGCAAGGAAAAGGCTGGTAAGGTTCATTAGTATGAAATTGCAGAGTTATGGCCCTGGGCAAGTGAACTTCCTCCTTTGGAGATAAGAGGAACTTGTCAGAGCAGGAGTACTGTGCTAGAGTTGTGAAATTCTTTAGACAGATGGTAACTGTAGTGAGGTATGTGAAGTCCTTTTTTGTAGATCCATAGAATGAAAAAAGATTGAGAATCAAAATAGGTGGTATGAGGAACTGCGGGGTTGAGGGAGACCACATATCTTTATCCATGTTTGCAAGAGAGGAAAATGTTGAACCACTGCTCTTGAGATGCTGAGGCCATGTTGATATTACATGTTAAAATGTTTTTTAAATTGATTTAGATATAAAACCCACATCCGGATACTCTTAAATTAATAAATGTGTTTATCTCAATCTAGTTTTAACTGATTCTTTATTAATTCAAGATCAATTGATATAAGCCAATTTTAAACCAATTTAAATGTGTCCACACTGTGGTTTTGCCCTAGTTTAACTAAATCAAGGGTTCTCAAACTGGGGGTTGGGACCCCTCAGGGGGTCATGAGGTTATTATGGGGGGTCTCGAGCTGTCAGCCTGCACCCCAAACCCTGCTTTGCATCCAGCATTTATAATGGTGTTAAATATATAAAAGTGTATTTAATTTGAGGGGGGGGGATCACACTCAGAGGTTTGTTATGTGAAAGGGGTTGCCAGTACAGACGTTTGAGAACCACTGAACTAAATGATCTTTAAAAGAACACACATAGTTAAACTAGTGCGATATGGGTCTGATCTACATGACACAGCTTACATGGACCTAACTATGTTAGTATACACACTGCAGCATTGTTCCTGCTGATATAAGTGCCCTATGACTCCGACATAGTAACTCCACCTCCATTGAGAGGCGTAGGGATAGTCAATTTAGTACGGCAGTGCTGTGGTTAGTCTACACTATGGGATTATTCCGATTTATAAACTGGTTTTGTAAAACAGATTGTATAAAGTCGATGCACACGGCCACACTAAGCACATTAATTCGGTGGTGTGCGTCCATGTTCCGAGGCTAGTGTCAATTCTGGAGCGTTGCACTGTGGGTAGCTATTCCATAGCTATCCCATAGTTCCCGCAGTCTCCCCGCCCCTTGGAATTTGGGTTGAGATCCTGTGCCTGATAGGCAAAAATCATTTCGCAGCTGGTTCTTGGGTAAATGTCGTTAGTCATTCCTTCCTCCGGGAAAGCAACGGCAGACAATCATTTCACCCCTTTTCCTGGATTGCCCTGGCAGACCACTAGCACGGCAACCGTGGAGCCTGTTCAGCTTTTAACATTCACCGTATGTGTACTGGATGCCGCTGACAGAGGCAATACTGCAGTGCTTACACAGCAGCATTCATTTGCCTTTGCATGACAGCAGAGACGGTTATAAGTCGTTCTGTACCATCTGCTCGTCCTAAAATGACTGAGAGACGGTTATCTGTTGTTCTGTACTGTCTGCTGCTGCATGGTGCCCTGGCTGAGGTCGCTGGAGCACAAAGACAAAATGGGAATGGCTCCCCAACAAACCCTCCTTTATGGGATCTAAAAAATAGAGTCAGTCCTGCTAGAATATGGGAAAAGTGTACTAGAGAACCAGTGTATCAGAGAACCAGAGAGCACAGCTGCTCCGTGTCAGATCCCGCAGAAATGATGAGCTGCGTGCCATTCCAGGGGTGTCCCTGCAACAACCCCAACCGTTGCTTCCCTCCTCCCAGAGACCTTCCTGGCTACCGTGCAGTGTCCGCCCCTTTGTATGATGAAGTAATGAAGAATGCAGATAAGAAACACTGACTGTTAGTGAGATAAAATGAGGGGAGCAGCCTCCAGCTGCTATGATAGTTATCCAGGCAGGACGTTAAGCAGTAGTAGGGAGAGGAGCCCAGCATCCGCTGCTATGATAGTCCAGGCAGTACAGAATCTTTTCTTTACATGTGAAAGGGAAGGGCTGATGGAGCTTCAGCCCCCAGTTGCTGTGATGAGGACGGTTACCAGCCGTTCTGTACCATCTCCTGGAATGACCGGGAATCATTCCTATTTTTACCCAGGCCCCCCAGCCGGCCTCACCTGAGGCTAGCCAGGAGCACTCACGGGCGTCATGACGGGACGGCTATCAGTCCTTCTGCACTGTACCATCTGCCACCGGAGAGTAGAGAGAGAGCTACTGTTTAGTGCTGCAGCACCGTGTCTACCAGCAGCATGCAGTATACATAGGATGACATATAAAAGTCAAGAAACGATTTTTTCCCCTTTTCTATCACGGAGGGCGAGGGGGGGTAAAATTGACGAGATAGACCTGAACCCCCCAGACTATGTGTTTGAGCCCACAGGCACTGGGAGCTCAGCCAAGAATGCAAATGATTTTCGGAGACTGCGGGGACTGTGGATAGCTGGAGTCCTCAGTCCCCCCTCCCTCCCTCCATGAGCGTCCATTTGTATTCTTTTCCTTTATGCTATGCTACTTGCAGCATTGTGCTATGGACATCTATCATAGCCTGGAGATTTTTTAAATGCTTTTCATTTCGGCGTCTTCCTTTAACGAGCTCAGATATTATAGAACAGATTTCTCCCCATACAGTAGTCCAGATCTCAGCTATCTCCCATAACGAGTCCAAAGCAGGACGCTCATTTGATTGATCTTGAGGACGTATGCCAACCGTACCTGATCAGAGCTCCAATGCTGAGGTTAAAGCAAGGTAAAAATGAAAATTCGGAAGTTGCGGGGCTTTCCAGTCTACCTATGGCCAACTTGTGGCCTCCCTTCGACTTCAGACTTGCCTCCTCGAGTGAGTACCAGGCTGCAGCAGCTGCTGGGAGTCAACTCTGTTTGACGAACAACCGCGCTCCGACCGAGGCAATATCAGCCCTGCGTTGACAGAATGTTCTCTACATGAAGCTGGCCAACACTTAACCCCTATATGCGAAGTTTAATAGACCAAGATTCCTGATAAGATAAACAAAATGAGGTTGCTTGATTGCTCTTATGCTACTCCTTCGCCGTGTCGTGCAGGCAGCACTAGGTAGCCACCAGAATCCACACTGAGATATGAAAGGATGCCTTTTAGTATCCCCGCATACATAAAGGCCTCAAAGTGTGTGAGTAATCACTACCTGGAGGACGCTGATCGAGGTATCAGCGTCTTAGTATATTAGTTTTTATTATCTCGCATGCCTAAATATTCCTTGGAAGGATGATTGAACACTCTGGGTAAATGGGTAGGGGTTAGCGAGCTGCTCTGCTGTGACGTCACATGGCGACACTGCGCTTTGTACATTGGCGGTGTTGGTTATCTGTGCAATGTCAGGCTTCCACCCTGGCTCTCTACTCAAGAGAAAGTGCAGAAAGCCCAGGGGGCTGCCCCCTGCTCCCCACGGGGAAACAGAGGAGGCAAGACCGCCTGGTGAAGCAGCTGTAGGGTTCCCCTTGGAAACAGGGTGATCTGCATGGAGCTGAGAGCCTGGCTCTCAGACACTGCCCCTCTCAGTGGTGAAGCGCTGCTGGATGAGAAACACTGCACCAACCAAGAAGGAGGGGTTAGCTGTGGGAACTCAGCCCACAACATGCTCTCAATAATTACTGCTAGTAGCGACTTAAAAAGTAAGCGTGGACCTCATAAAACGTCCAACTGTTTGGCAGATAGTGAAAAGATGTGAAGTATAAGCGTGCCTTTGTAGAGTATTATGACTTAAGGGCGCCATCTCAAACAAAAACGCCACCTGCAGAACAAACAACTATATAGTCTCACCAGAGGATGGCCCCTCTTTTGGACTTCTCAACGCTGTTACTGAACCCCACTGGACTTTAAACGGGGCCGCAGTTTGCTATGCCACGGGGGCTTTGAAGCGTCAGGCCTGCAGTTTGCATCTATGCAGAAATGCAGAGACGCACGATTTATAATATATCATTCATATGCAAAAGACGGACATGCTAAAGGCTTTTTGTTCTGGGCTCCTTTGAGAACACAATCCAGGCCACTGCCACGTTTGTTTTTCTTCACACACTGTTTGTGAACTTTGATCATACTTGGTCATGAGGATTAAACATGTTTCTCAAAAGCACATACAATGACCCAGCTGTGGACAATTGTTTATACTGAGACACTTCTCTTCATCTTTGTACATCTTTTTGTTAAGGATCCTAACATTATCTATCTGAAATTCTAATCTATACTCGTTTGGATATATTTAGTTAAAGACCCTCTTACTCCCCACGCATTGTCGTACTGATCTGCTAGGGGGTGTTTTATCAGGTCTGTAGGTGTCGGTTAGTATACTTTGACGAAAAAGAGCCCTTTATATCGATATAAAGAGCCTCATTGTATGGACGGGTACAGCGTTAAATTGGTTTAACGCTGCTAAAATCGGTTTAAACGCGTAGTGTAGACCAGGCCTGTCTGTGTAGTCACAGTGCTGACACTGCGTTAGTTACATTGGCTGTTGGTTATCTTGTCAATTTCAGGGCTTCAGCCCCTGGCTCTCTACTCAGAAAAGTGAGAAGCCCAGGTGGCTGCCCCCTGCTCCCCACGGGGAACAGAGAGGCAAGAGCCTGGGAAGGCAGCTGGGTTCCTGGCAGGGTGCTGCATGGAGCTGAGAGCCCTGGCTCTCAGCACACTGCCCCTCTTCAGTTGGTGAAGCGCTGCTGATGAGAACATGCACCACCAACAGAAGGAGGGTAGCGTGGACATCAGCCACTGCAGTAATTACTGCAGTGGCAGTAAGCTGACCTAATAAAGTCAACTCAAGTGTGTAGTATTAACGTGCCTGTAGAGTATAGACAAGGCCATTCCACAAAGCACTTGAAACCATTTTCTACAGAGAGTGGCCTCCTCTTGTAGCTTCTCCCTGTACTGAACCCCACTGGACTTTAACAGGAGTGCTATGCACGGGAGGCTTGAAGCGTCAGGCCTGCAGTTTGCATCTATGCAGAATTGCAGAGAGCAAGATTTAAACCAAACAAAAACTGGACATGCTAAAGCTTCTGGCTGCAACAATATAGGCAATGGGTTGTTATTCACAATTGTTGTGGAACTGTGACAGACTGGCATGAGTTAACATGGTTCTGCTACATGCGTGGACAAGATCTCTGAGATCTTTTCACTTGAGCTTTGTGGAATCCAACCAATTCTTCGGATATGTTTACACTGTGATAAAAACCTGCCACTGGCCCACGTCGTCTGACTAGGGTTCTGGCTGTGGGGCTGTAAAACTGCAAGGTAGATGCTCAGGCTGGAGCCTGGGCTTTGAGATCCTGTGAAGGGAGAAGGTCCAAGAACCCAGGCTCCAGTCCAAGCCTGAACATCTGCCCTGCAGTTTTATAGTCATGCAGCCCAAGTCAGCTGACGTGAGCTGGCGATGGCTGTGCTGCGAGTCTTCTATCACAGTGCAGATGTACCCTAAGATTACGTCCACAGTAAGAAAAAAAGGTGTTAAAATCCTAGTAAAGACAAGGCAATTGGAGTTTTACCACAAGTTAGGAGGTCAACCCTAAACTCCTCCATAGTGTTTTCTTTGATCTGATAATACATGTGAAAACTGCAAACTGCCTTGTCTTCACTAGGATTTTAACCCGTGAGAATTCACCTTTCCTTCCATCCCTCCCAACCTCCCGCATGAAGACAAGGCCTAAACTTAATAGAAGCTTGGAGCTTCTGAAATCAGTTTGCACAAATACCGAAAATAGGTAAATACAATGTTATAATGAGCATTGGTTGTGACTCCTCTATTTAGGACTATTATGACCCTTTCTCTGAGACAGTGTCATACACTGTTAGCAACAGGTCTTGGCTGTTCAGCAGGCAGACTCTCTCAGACTGCAGAAGTGCCCTTTTTTGTTTTTCTTTCTTTTTTTTTTTTTATGGTCCCATGAAATTCTGTTAATCTTTGCTGAGAGAAATGGTTAAAGAATCACTGTTTCCTTTCTCTCACCAACGTTTCTCAAGCGACTATTGCAAGCATGCCACATTGCCTTGGGCACATCTGAGAGTTGCTGTAGTGGCGTGTTGGGGAAGGAGCTGGAATGGGCTTGGCTCCTTCACCTCCAGGTCTAGCACTTGGCCCCAGTGATCTGTACCCCAGTCTGGGAGCACTGCATAGAGTAGAGGCCCTACCACCACCTAGTGAATGTGTGGGACAATGGACAGACATTAGCTGATCTGGGTCCACCGACTGTCCCTTGGACAGAGCTGCTCATGTCCCACAAAACTAGGGATAACAATCACCTTCTACTTCTAGCTAATGCAGTCCTGTAGTTCAAGTAGAAGCAGTCTATGCTGCATTGCTGAAGGGTCAGGTCAAGATGGTTACGCATGATAGAACTTGTTTTTCTCTCTCTTTTGTAAAAAGAAAGTCTGACCCTCCGAAATCACCTACAAAAGAGCTGTGTTAAAAAAATAATAATTGCAGAGTCAAATACTTGTAAGTTAGGAAATGCCAGATTTACGGTTGCCCGAGCAACCTTAATTCGACGCCCTTATGTGTGTGTTTTATGATAAAGTCTCTAATTACAGGATCACATACCATTTTTTCTACAGGATGCCTGCCTCCTTCAGTGCATAGGTTGGTTGCATGAGGGGTCAGAATTATGGCTGCATGGGCAACCACAAATTTAACCTTCACTAACTTTCAAGTGCATGACTTTGCAACCCAAATAACGGTGGCCTTAATGTAGGTTTTTGTTGGTGGTGAGTTTTTTTTGTTTTGTTTTTTGTTTGGTTTATGGGTCCATTAAGGGTCCCCCTGATATTATAAGCCACCTGATTTTGCTCTTGTGACTTATGAACAGAAAACCTACAGCAAAATAACTCTTCAAATTATTCTTTGGGGCAGGGACTGTCTTTTACAGAGTGCTTGTACAGTGTCTAGCACAGTGGGGCTTTGATCTCATCCGAGGAGCCTAGGCACTACTGCAATACAAATGTTTTATTTAATCTTGATTATTTTATGCAACATATAGCTCTGACATAAAGTTCCATCCTCTCCAGAACATTATGCTGTTGAGAACAGTCTCCTTGGAACTCCTTTAAAAAGCCTTGGGGAAAGAATTTACAGTTGCCTATTCTTTTCTCATTAACCAACTTTTTTTTTTTTTTTTAGTGTAATCTTTTCCTGCAAATGGTGGTAAAATCTGTTCTTAAAAATTCTTTCTAAAGGGGTAAAATACTTAAACAAGTTTTGCTTTGATTACAAAGCAGGGTCAGTGCGTCCCTGAGTAGATGGAAATGAAGTGGTTACCTTCAAATATTGATAATGCACTCAAATATGTGAATAGCTTTATTGCAAAAAATGAGATACTCATGTCTATTATTTAAATATCATACTGTTAAGATGAGTTCCTGTCTGCATCCTGTAGAACTTGCCATACCGGTATTGCCCTGGCCTCTTCTTTTGTCATTCAGTGTTGAATGCATTCTACAACAATATGCATTACCTCACCTTTTGGGGGCAAAGCCAGACTTTTTGGCTCCTGCTCCCCTACTTGGTATAAACGTTGCTTGTGCCAATCAGAAACGAACACACACAGGTTTTGGGCTCCGTCCCCTATGACACTTCTGTGATGTCATAGTAAGTACTTCAGGTCGCCCTGCCATGTGCAGGCAGGGAGAGGAGAAAGAAAAACGAATCCTGTGTATCCCGTAACTGAGCCTGATCACCTCGAAGCCTCTCTCTCAGCTCACGTGTTTCAAACAGAGTTTCTACGTTTGCTGGTCGTTATGCGTTGGTTTGTGTTTGTAAGTATCAGTTATTACTAAATGCTGCATCTTTGTTTATATATATATTGTTAGTAGATATTTTAGTCATTGTGTGTTTTAAGTTCTATCAACTCTATTAGCTAATCATACGCTGCTCCCTTACGCCTTGTAACTATCCCCAATAAAACTTTAAATTGATTAATTTTAGTTGTGTGTGTCTGCAGTTTGCATCGTGGCCCATATTCTCCTTGCATCCCTTACCTATACAGTCTGTTGCCACGTGCAGCCTGGTAAATAACAGGCCTGCATTTCCTTTCGCCCCTGCGAATACGTGGCAATCTACACATACTAATACATATAGTATGTTGCTGATACTTTTAAGTAAAAATAAAATCATTCTTCAACCCAGAAGAGACCTACCATATATACTAGTTCATAAGCCGAATTTTTTTTAGTAAAAAAGGGAAGCACCAGAGAAGGGGGTCAGCTTATGAACAGGTATAGAGGGGGAGAGGTGGGACACAGCCCCTCTCCCCAACAGAGGGAGCAAGGAGAGGCACCACAGCCAGAAGGGAAGAGGCAGGGCCAGAGTCTCTCCCCTTCTGGCCACGCTGCTCTCTCCTCAGCCTCCGAAGCAGCTGCAGCTCCGGGGCTGGCAGGCTGCAGCCGTGCCGCTTGGCCCCACCCCCCAGAGCAGGCTGTGGCCACGCCGCTGGAGCACACTGCAGCCGTGCCACCTGACCCAGCCAGCTGGAACATGCTGTGGCCACACCATCCACCAGAGCAGCTCCAGTCAGGCCAGAGACATCCTCCCCAGATAAGGTGGGAAGGGATGGGATGGGGAGAGTGTAGGGGTCCTGGGGTAGGGGTGCGGGGTGATCACAGGAGTTACTCCCCTGACTCCTAGCTTCTCTCCTCTAAAAAAATTTCCCCACCAGTTGCTGTCTTGGCCCGTCAGGGTAAGCAGCTGGCACACCAGGACACTTTGTTTACTTAGATCACTCGAGGTAAACAAACCATCTCGGTCTGCCAGCGGCTTATCCTGATGGCCCGGGAGCCAAAGCTGCTGACCCCTGAATTATAGGATCGGCTTATGAACGGGTTATAAAAAATTTCCATTTTATTTATCCATCTTGGGAGGGGGGGTCAATTTTATAAATGAAGCGGCTTATGATCGAGTATATACGGTATTTCTGGCTACCATCATGTACTCTGTAACCAGTTCTGTTTCCTAAACAGTTTAAAATAAACAAATAAAAATGCCAAATCTAATGCTTCTGTTCTTTACAGCGCACAGGCAATTTATACGTGGGGAGAGGAATGGGGTGTGTGTGTGAGAGTGTGAGAGAGACACACACACACAGAGACAGGCAAACACACGAGACAGTGAATCACTAAAAGCACTAATACTTTGTTTTTAGTATAAGTGTTCATTTGTATGTATAAGTGTTTTAAGAGTGTATTGGCAGCTACCCATGACTTCCCTGCTCACACTTAAAGGTCACCAACAAAGCCAAGTGGGGGGAATGGATTAGCACCCTGCTTCTTTGCAATATATACCGAAGACTGCAATTCTCTTTTTTGGGGCGGGGGGGGGTATGGGGGAGGGGACTGGTTTAGTGCCCTTTTAAAAAAAAAAAACCAACAAAAAACCAAACATAAATAGAGTCGCAGAAATGAAGGGCTGGAAGGAATCTCAAGAGGTTATCTAGTCCATCCCACCCATCTGAGGCAGGATTCAATATACTTAGACCATCCCTAACAAGTGTTCGTCTAACCTATTCTTTAAAATCTCCAATTATGGGGATTCCACAACCTCTCTAGTTTAACCTGTTCTAGTTCTTCACTAATTTTATAGTTTTTCCTGGTATTTAACTTACGTTTTCTTACTGCAAACTAAGCTGATTACTTCTTGTCCTGCCTTCAGTGGACATGGAGAACAATTGATCACTGTCCTCTTTCTAATGACCTTTCACATATTTGAAAACTGTTATGTCCCCTCTTCGCTTTCCTTTAGGCCTCGTCTTCCAGTGTTCATGCTCTTTACCTTTGCTTTTTGTACTGTAATGACTGTACTCAGGGCCGGCTTTAGGCCGATTCCCTGGAATAGTGCCCCGTGCCTTAGGCGCCTTTTAAATTTTTTAATTCTTTTTACATACCCAGCGGCGGTGTAGGACTTCGGCGGGGGGTCCTTCACTCGCTCCAGGTCTTCAGCTTCATTTCGGCATCGGGGGCGGTCCTTCAGTGCCGCAGAAGACCTGGAGCGAGTGAAGGACCCCCCCACCACCGAAGTGCTGCCGAAGACTTGGACCACCGGGTATTCAAATCGGGCCCCGCACTTCTTAAAGCTGGTCCTGACTGTACTGGCAAGCAAGTTTACTTAAAATATCTGCTCAATTTGCAGCACCAGTCAGCAAAACTACAGAATTCTCAAACCTGGAGAAGAGCTCTGTGTAGCTTCAAAGCTTCTCTCTTTCATGAATAGAAATTGGTCCAATAAAAGATACTTATGTGGCTGCGACAATGCTGTAAACAGAATGTTAAGAACCATTTGGAAAGGGATAAATAATAAGACAGATAATATGATAATGCTGCTGTATATATATAGCTATGATACACCCACACCTTGAATAATGCATGCAGTTCTGATTGCCCCATCTCAAAAAAGATATATTTGAGTTGGAAAAGGTACAGAGAAGGGCCACAAGTATGATTATGGGTACGGAACAGCGTGCGTACAAAGAAGGGGGAAGGGATAGCTCAGTGCTTTGAGCATTAGTCTGCTAAACCCAGGGTTGTGAGTTCAATCCTTGAGGGGGAAACTTAAGGATCTGGGGCAAAAATCAGAACTTGGTCCTGCTAGTGAAGGCAGGGGGCTGAACTCAATGACCTTCCAAGGTGCCTTCCAGTTCTAGGAGATAGGTATATTTCCAATTATTATTTATTTATTTAGAGATTAAAAAGATTCAGACTGTTCAGCTTAGAAAAGAGATTGGCTATGACAGAGGTCTGTATAGTCATCAATGATGAGGAGAAAGTGAATAGGAAAGTGTGATTTACCCCTTCACAGAACATAAGAACCAGAGGTTGCCCAATGAAGTTTGTAGACAGCAGATTTAAACCAACATGAGAAAGTACTGCTTCACACGATGCATAGTCAGCCTGTGGAATTCATTGCTAGGGATGTTGTGAAGGCCCAAAGTGTAACTGGATTCAAAAAAAAAATTAGGTAAGTTCATAGAGGATACGTCTATCAGTGGCTATTGGCCAAGATGGTCAGGGATGCAACCCTATGCTCTGGGTAGCCCTAAATATCTGACTGCCAAAACCTGAGAGTGGACAACAGGGAGATGGGTCACTCGATAATTGCCCTGTTCTGTTCATTCCCTCTTAAGCATCTGGCACGCCTCGCTGGGTTATATGGATCATGAGCCTGACCCTCTACCACCATTCTTAAGATCTTGTGGATATTTATGGGAAAAACAAGTTGTAAATGAGTGTTTTTGGGAAACATATTTTGAACTTGTGGATGTAAGAACTAGTCCCAGAAATATCATGCAATAAGTTACACTTACTCAGTCAGGTAACAGACAGTACCATGTAACCAGCCATAGCAAACCAAAATATTTTGATTTATTTCCAGAAATTGTTTGGTGAATAATCTTGAATAACAAATAAATTCAATCATCCTATTTGTGAACAAAACAGAAGTGGCTAAAGTGTCAAATAGTCCACCAGAAAATATATAGCTTTGATATAGTTCTGATTTTTGCCTGGTATACTTGGTTTACCACTCCTACTCTTTAAAAATCTAAACACACAAAATAGCATGGAATCTCTGACAGAAGTGGTTAGAATTTAATACTATATAACCTCTGTAAAGAGTGACTTAGTCCTGATCTGCCACTACAGGGCCCTGTAATGCCTTGTTGGGGTATCTGTTTTGTTCTGACTCAGGTACCACCTACTGAATCCCCAGCATATAGGAGTGTTCTTCGGTGCCTCCAGTTGAAGTAGACATAAGTGTCTATGGCGTGTTCTTGATGAAAACAAGACAGATTAGATATGTTTCTTCTTCTGTCTTTTTTTCTTCCAGTGATGGTCTGGTGGAGACTTTTCATAACCCACATCTATATCCTGAGCAGGCTCAAGTGCATGCAACTTTAATTATGCCACTAGTGATAAAAGTTCATTATAGGATATTAAGTGGAAAGATAAACCTAGGACTGTCTCATTATACCCACCGAACTTTTTAGGGAAAAGACATTGAAGAAGTCAGTCTAACTTCATGCTAGGGAAAAGTCTTGACTACGTTTATAGTGCTGATGACTGAAGGTGTATTATGTTCTGTAATTAAACTGTTTTTCTTTGTGTGGTTGTTTAAATGTTTTGGCTGCATATTTTCATGACTCAATGAACAATTCCTTGAAAAGGAGAACTATAGGGCACCAAGAGGACTTTTTAGAGTTGCAGCTTAGTGAAGATAGAGGGTTTAGGCATAGAGTTATTAAGTCTCAACCTTAATTATGGCGTTGCTACAGCGCTGCTAAGGAAAGCTTTTCTAGGGATTGTGTCATCATACTTCCATTTGTTACACTCTTGGCCTAAATTTTCTCTTGTAGGTCTTCAGTGAGATACGCAGAAATGGCTGAACTTGCCCAGCTAATTGACAGCGAGGTGTTCCTGGCTTATGCTACCTACGCAACCATTGTCCTTTTAAAAATGATGCTAATGAGTGTTACAACAGCATTCTTCAGAATAACAAGAAAGGTAAAAAAAACAGGGATGTAATGTGGCAGAACCAATTGAGATTCACATTAAAATACAAAAGTATCAAAAGTATCTCTTCCCTTTTCTGCTTTAAATACTGATTATTATTGTTGTTATTATTCTAATAATATTCAGTTCCTTTCCTTAGTCTGGTGGTGCTTCATTTAATGTCACTAACAGAAAATGCCTACCACTATAAGTACAAGGGAGTCTCTTTTATAGACACATTTGAGTTACTCTATCTTTCTGCTCTTCCATTCTTGAAACTCTTCCATTCTTCTATATAGAAATCCTTTCTCACTGGTGGATTCTCTCTTGTTGCACAGAACGCGCTGTCTCTTGAGCACACACCTTATAAAGCAGATATTGTGTGATTTTTTTTGTGTCAAACTAACCAAATAATAATTGGGGGTGGTAGGGTGGGCAGGAAATGCACAGATTTCCAAGCTGTGTGTATTGCAGTATTCAGTCTGGAAGTAACAAAGGACTATATAGCTACGTGACAGGAGAGGTAGCGGCCTCCTAACTAGTTTAAAGGCAGATGGGAGGGGAGAAGCCCACCTGGCTACTGTTGCCACATGGGAATCTGAGGGAAGAAAGCAAGCAAGCTGGCAGCAATTATACCTACCATCTCTTCTAGATGGCTTCCCAGACCAATCATACCACTTCTATCTTGGCAAGGTTGAGTTTCAGTCAGTTTCCACTTTCTTCCAGCCCTCACTATAACTGAGGCCTCGTCCACACACACACAGATTGTATTGCATTAAGCTATACTGTTATAGTTAGAGCAGTACAGCTCTACTAGTGTGGACACAGATCTACTGATGCAAAGCACCTTTATACCTATATGACTATTCCCAAATGGGAATAAGCTATACTGATATAAGGCACCTTTTTTACCAGTATATTTGCTTCCACACTAGGGCGTGTAGAATTATAACTACATAGGAAAAAAAAATCCCACCCCTCACTCACGTAGTTCTAATACAAAAACTGTTATGTAGAGTAGGCTTGATTTTTTTCAGTTTTGGCATTTTACAAGGTTTTGGTGCACATATGTAACATAAGTTAGGATTACTGGGATGTTAAGGATGTTCTTTAAGAGAACACTTACACCAAGCTGCAGGAAGCTTTTATATCTTAGCAAGAAGAGCTGCATTTCTTCTAATGCATTTGGTTGAGGTGTGTGTTTGTTTGAACAGGCATTTAGTAACCCAGAAGATACAGCAACGTTTGGCAAAGGTGAGAATGCTAAGAAGTACCTGCGGACTGACCCAGACGTTGAACGTGTGCGCAGGTAATACCACAGAAGTCTATCAGAACGATTCTTGGGTAGCAGAATAAAGCTATTTTAGAGAATGAATTACAGCCCATTTTCTCTAGGTCCCATATATAATTTGTTTTGTTTATGTGGTAATCTAATGGAACAAATGTCTAAAAAGAACACAATCTGATCAGCATATGTATTGTTAATTTTATATATGTATTTAAATATTATTTATCTGGGTGAGCAAGGGCTGATTGTGAATGAAAGCCTGATCCTGAGCAATATCCAATGTGTGTATGACGTGGCGGGGCGGGGAAGATTGTAAACCAAACTTAAAAACTGGACTGAACTTCAGTGGGTGATAGTAAGTATAAATAAGCGTCTTATGCAACTTGCACACGAACGGCTGTGATTACTGACCTTTCCTTTTCAACTCTTGCTAATACAAAGGAAATGCTGGGGAAGAGGAATAGGTGTATTACCTATTCAAATCATGGAATTCAAGATAGTATCACAGGGCCCAGTCTGGCGAGGTGTTGTACGGAGTGGGAGTTGAGGCCTCTTCTCTCTTTGCATAATGGAATCCACAGTTTCCTACTGTTGCACTAGTTATACAGGAAGATGTAATCCTATATTGTGTTAAAAAAATGGTGATGTGTCACTTAGCAGTGTATTAGAATTTAAGTGTTTCCATTCTGCCATGAGCTTTTCTCTAGGGGCTGAATATTGGTTTGAAACTTTTTTTGCTTGTATTTAGCTTGCGGTGACATTCATCTATACTCTCACAAAAATATTACTTACAGATACTTTTTGACAAAACCATTACTAATCCCCCTGCTGTCCCCCCGAAAAAGGAAATTTTTCATTTCATTCAACTTTAATGAAGACTAGTGACTTATGTGATATAGTTTAAAAAAAAAAAAAGCAAAGCAAAAGGGATTTTATCAATATAAAAATGGCTAATAAACATGGCCCACAACTCTTTCTCCTAATGGCTTTAATGTGAAGTTATATCTTTATTCCTGCTGCTGGGGAGCAAGCTATCAAATGTCAGTGATGGGGAAGACTCTTTTAACATAAGCAACAAGACTCTTGGAACCATCGCTAGGAATCAAATGCATCCTTGCAAAGGTAGATTTATGTAGAGAGGATTCCATGTATCCTGATTTCCAGTTAATGGAAACATATTGCTGGGAACCAATCCCATCCCATTAACATCACTGTGAATGGGATTTGGATATTGGCACTGGTTTTACTACCAACTCTTTTGGGAAGAAAGCCCCCAGGTGAGGGAAGGTTTGTGAGGCAGCAGCCAAGGAAGGAAGTGCTGGGACACCTTCCCTCACTGCAGCCCTGCAAACTTGTGGCTGGTGCTCATCTGTTCCAGCTCCTCCTTCTGCAAACCTGCCTGCACACAGGCAGTAACAGGCTGCAGGCTGGGAAGTGAGGCTGTGGGCAGGTCAGTAGTGGGGAGAGGGGCTGTAGCCTGGATGCCAGAGATGCAGAGTGTCTGAATTCTTCGGGCTGCGCCCTGCTGCAGGGAGCTGCATGCAGGGAAGGAAGTGCTGTGATATGCTGAGCCCTAAGAGAGAGCTCAGGGAGAAGTACGGTGCAGCCCCAGTACCTCTGCTCCATGTAGAAAGCCCTGGCATCTGGACTGCAGCCTTTCTCCTTACCACTTTCTGCAGGGCTGCAGCCAGGAAAGGCATGTCCTTGCACTACCTTCTCTGGCTACAGCCTTGCAAACTCGCTGTCCACTTATTAGCAACTGCTGGATTGTAGCAATTTTTTGCTGGCCACGTAGGGATTTTTAATAAGTGGAATCTAGTGTAGTTCCTTGAAGTCTGTTCTGAGTGGCCACCAAGGAGTCCAGGGCACTTCTTTATAAGCCTGAGGGGTTTCTCTGAGGATAATGGCCAAAAGTTCCCCATCTCCCCCTCTGTTGTGCAGTGAGTTGTTTGCTAGTGTCCACTTGGATGATGTTCACAAAAGTGGCTGCATTTCAGTGAAAAGTCATTCCTGTACATGTATAGCTTCAAAAAGGTGAAAAGGGCCATGTGAAAGTAGAGTATTAACTTTGCTACCATAGTAAATTGTCCATGTAGGATACACTGTTATTTAAAAAACAAACAAACACAAACAACCTACTAGAATTACACACTCAAATCAGTGTTAAGATTCTGTCCTACGCCCTCCTCCCCCAAAGCCATAGACAGAGCCATAACTAGGCATGTTAGCACCCGGGGTGAGCAATCATATTTATAACCCCTACGGTTTTTTTCCCCCATTATTTTTCCACTCCAGCGGCTTTGCACCTGGCTTTCCACCAGGGTGGTGCCCCACTCGCCCCACCCTGGTTATGGCCCTGGCCATTGATTCCTGTGTTGCTGCTTCCACAGAACAGTTAACTCAGCCCAGTTCAACTTACTCAATTAGCATTGCTACACACATTCTTTTTACAGCAGTGGTTAACTTTATTTGGTGTTGGCAAATAGTTATTATGAGTGGTTGTTTTTTTTGCAAACTTCATGACAACTGTGAAGAATGAAGCATACTGTAAGAGTATTTATTTTCAGTTGGATTTATCAGTGTAAGAAGAGGCCTAATAACATTTCTATGTTTAATGTATATTTTTAGTGCGTTTCTGCTTTTATGATAAAAAGCAATGCAAACAGTTCCTAATCTGTTACTGACTAGCAGGCAAACCTAAAATAATTAATGGTAGTGCCAGACAGCAAAGCTCTTGTTTGAATTAAATTTTCCCAAAGTTGTGAAAGCAGAGGAAGAGTTCTACGGGAGGTGTGGAAGAGCATTTTTAGATCTGGGGTTTTGGTTTGGGCCCATTTCAGATAATTTGATTTATGGCATCAAAATAACAATGCCTGATAACTGTGTGGCCTACCAGTGGAGAAGAAACAACCAGAGGAACAAATGGGACACTCATTAGGCCAGAGTGCTCAAAAAAGAATGTTCTGCAAGATGGCTGACCGTCAGGCACTTTGATTGGAAGGAATAAACTATTTGTGCGTTGAAGTTTGTCATGAAAATGAATTCATAAAAGCAAAGCTGCAGACTATCAAGGATAGCTGAAATAATGCATATTAAAGTACTTTCTAAAGAATTCATTAGACTGACTATCCAATACAGCTTTAATATTTTGGAGTGCTTTTCAGTTAAATTGTACCTCCAGTGCACTCCAGGAATTAGACAGCTATAAAATTTAAAATACAAAATTAAAGCCAGGGGAAAGGGAAGGGAATTGAGGGACATGCCCCTAGAAAAAATGTTTTTCATATTAACTCTTTATTGAGTCTATGATTGTACATCAGGGGTTCTCAAACTGGGGGTTGGGACCCCTCAGGGGATCGTGAGGTTACTATATGGGGGGAGTCATGAGCTGTTAGCCTCTACCCCAAACTCTGCTTTGCATCCGGTATTTATAGTGGTGTTAAATTTATAAAAAAGTGTTTTTAATTTATAAGAGGGGTCATACTCAGAGGTTTGCTATGTGAAAGGGATCACCAGTACAAAACTTTGAGAACCACTGATGTACATAAAGATAAATGTGTGTTAATCTGGTCCTTACTTGTTAGCACTGCTTTGAAGATAAAGTAGAACTTTCTAAGTCTTTTTTAAACCAATGCTTTATTCTGTACAACAACTTTCTTTCCCCAGAGGCCACCTGAACGACCTTGAAAACATTGCCCCGTTTATTGGCATTGGTCTGCTCTATGCCCTGAGTGGCCCTGCTCTGTCCACAGCCTTGCTGCACTTCAGGATCTTCGTTGGGGCTAGAATCTTTCACACTATTGCATATTTGACACCTCTCCCCCAGCCCAGCAGAGCCTTGTCTTGGGCAGCTGGGTATGCAGTTACCATCTCAATGGCATACAGGGTGCTGAGAACTGGATTGTACCTGTAATTAGAACACAGCCTCATCACCCCCTCGACATTCCACACGAAGTTTCCAACAGTATACTAGATTAAACATGGCTATCTTAAATGAACTGTCAAATCTTTGTAACAATTTTTACATGGTGACTAGGGCTGCATTTTTAACAAAGAGGCTCTTCATTCCTGTTTGAAATGTTTCTCTTCAAAGCAAAAAAGTTCCCTCCCCATGTCCTCTCTATTCACAGTCTGCTCTGCCAAAAAACATTAGTTTGAATGTTCTCTCTGTGATTTGTTGAAGGCTTAAGATTCTGAACATACGACAGTGCTGTATCTATAGCATGTATGGTGATTTTCTACAGATGCACTCTTTTGGGCTGTATCTCCGAAGCCTAAATCAATAAAGACAAGAAAAAAAAAATCAGTGTGTTTGAATTTTTGTTTTTGTTTTGACTCCTCTAACTTTAGCCAGCAAATAGGATGTCACAATGAATCAGAGAGAGATTCAAATCATGCAGTTCTTTTGAGGAACGTTTACCTTAATAATAAGATATAGCAAGTAATGCTAGACCTTGCAAAGAATTTTTGATGAAATTGTTGTTGGTGTAATCCACTATGGGATTACAAAATGAAACTCCAGCAGATCAATTTTCTCAGGCTAATAGCATATTTAATATATATATATATATATATATATACACACACACACACACACACAATATATATATATATATTTTTCTGGGCTAGATTCTGTTTTGTTACACAGGTGAAAATTTTAATTAACTTGGAGTTACTGCAAATTTATGGCTGTGTAGCAGCCCTTTTGAGGAGGGGCTTCTTCATGATGCGAAAGAACCACATAAGAGAGAGAGCTAGAGTTTGCTTATGTGTATAACCGGAAGATACATAGGTGACTATCTACTGAATGCATATGTTGTGGTGTGTTTCAAAAATAGATCAGTAATTGAAGAACTTGCTCAGAAAGTGCAGGATAAAGCTTAAACTTGCTGCTGATGTTAATTTGAATGTGTGAATGTCACAAATGTTTCATAAAATACCGAAGCAGTGCTTGAATCTTTCATGTCTATTCTCTGTCAGTCTTACTCAATTAAGATCACTGGGTTCACACTCAGATGTGTTTGAAGAAGTGGCTACTTTTTTTAACCTATGGTGTGTGGGGCATAGGTTGTTACCAAGAATGAGCATAAGTTCCAGCATCAGAAGCCAATGCCTACTGTGTAACTGCTCTTTAATAGTTAACATTAGTTAATCTTGCTGCTTTACCCCAAAATGTGGTGTCTTTCTCTCTCCCACTAGAGCTGAGCCATGCTGAACAGGATAGCTCAATGGTTTGAGCATTGGCCTGCTAAACCCAGGGTTGTGAGTTCAATCCTGGAGGGGGCCATTGGGATCTGGGGCAAAAATCTGTGTAGGAATTGGTCCTGCTTTGAGCAGCGGGTTGGACTAGATGACCTCCTGAGATCCCTTCCAACTCTGATATTCTTTGGGTACATCTACACTACCCACCAGATCAATGGGTAGCGATTGATCTGTTGGGGCTTGATTTATTGCGTGTAGTGTAGACACAATAAATCAATCCCCGATTGCGATCCTATCAACTGCTGAACTCCAGCTCAGCCAGAGGCGGAAGCAAAGTCAACTGGGGAGCCGTGACAGTCTAAGATATGTCGACTTCAGCTATGCTATTCTTGTAGATGAAGTTGCGTATCTTAGATTGATTTCTCCCCACCCAGTGTAGACCAGGCCTGTGATTCTATGAAAGGAAGTCCAGGCAGTGTCCTGAGAACACTCTCTCTGCTCCCCCTTTCCAGGGACTGTTATTTCCTCTCCCTTCTGCATGGGTGAGGTTGCAGTGCTGTGATGCATGTTAATTATGGATGCTCAAGAAAATCAATAGCTTGGCAGGCAGGAGTGACTCTTGCAGCCAATTGACATTTTCCCATGTCCCCGCCCTATCTTGTGTTCTAGTTGCAAAGTGACAGAGTTGCACCATTGCTTCTGAATTGGAGTGTTCCTTGCTGCGGTGTATCCTACAGCTTCCAGGCTATTGAGCTAGTCTAATTTTGTTACACTTTGGCAAGGAGGAAAAAAGCAACAATATCGTATTCAGGAATATGATCTTTAACTCCATCTGCATCAAATTCCTGTACAGAGGTGAAACATTCTGAAGATAAATACTTAGGGCCTAGTTTTATTTCTGTGATCCTACATTTGAAACAAAAAAACTAGTTTTGAGTCCTTTCCATTTTGCTAATCAGCATCAAAGCTCTAAACACATGCTTCTTAGCTAAGAAAAAAGAGAAACTAGATACTTATGATTGTACAATATTCTTTTTCTCTTACAATTGATTATTAAAAAGTATATTTTGTCTTCCTCTCCCCCTTTCTCCCTATAAAAAGCAAAACAAAAATCTGTGTACACATAGTTGGGAGCTATGATTAACCTACAAAACCTACTTACTACTGTATCAGTTTCAAAGAAACTCCTATTTCCAACTCAATGGGAGGACCTTAAGTAGATTTTCTGGGAAGGTCTCTGCTTTCGGATATGTGATGTGCCCATGTCACTTTCACTGGAAAGATATTAAAACAATATGGATCCTTTTAAAGATAATAAGAGATCACAAGCTATGGTAGACAAATGTAGTAATTAGGTGAGCTAATTTTAACCCTTTTGGGATACAATCTATTTTACTGACTTATTGGGGACCGAAGAGTTCATAAAACCATACGTCTTTAAATCACAGTAGATAAGGTGCATAAGCTGCCTTATAGTGTATTGCATTGTTTTTATGTCCTTAAAACCACATTGCAGTGACTTCTAGTGCACTGAAGGCATTGGGATGTTGAGTTCTTCACTGATGTAACTCCTCCTACTCCCACAATTGCAGCGAAAAATGGTTTGTATAATTGGTCACTTGTAAGATAGGTCAGATCTTAGCTGACTCTGTTATTTAAATTTCAACTATTAATGTATTCAAATATCAGACAATAAGTGTCTTTTAGTACAAGATGCAAGACATCAGGGAAGGACTCCATTTGAAGTTATCCATTATTTTTAAGCAACATGACTAGCTCCTGTACCAATTTATTAGACAATAAAGCAAGAAGGATAATACTAATTCAGGCTTGCTTCTGGCTTAGATCATTTGGCTCTCTTTGGTCAGCCAAATGTGCAAAAAGTTGCAACATCTGAAAATATGGAAGGAGTGTGGCTTGTGGGTCTGGGCATCTAGCAGAGATGGCTTTTGAGGTTGGTGCTGCTAGGGTTTGCACTATACTAGGATTGAGGTAGACAATGCAACTTCTTGTGTTGGAAGCGAGACAGGGCACTGTGGTTGTCACTCTTGTCTTCTCATGAAATACCTGCATCTCTGATTGCAAGGCTAGCCATTTTGTGCAGCCAGATAAGCAGAGAGCTCATGGGAGTGGCTAGGGCCGGCTGGCCTAAACATACTCTTATTCTAGGAATGCAGTTCTTGGGTTTGCACGGAAAAAGGTGCAGCTAACTGCTCACCCATTTGACTGGCTTAAAAGAGCCAATTCTCATTGAAAGTTTCTTGCTGCCTCAAGCTCTTGCCTGTCTCTAAGGGCCGTGATGGACCCCAGAAGTCTCTTCTGTGCAAGTTTCTCATGGCATCTGAGGTACTTGCCTTTGCTTAGAGCTTGGGCAAATCCTTGAGGTGTAGCCCTGCTTCATGCTCAGGTATGGAATAAAAGTAAAAATCTTATTTACTTGAGCTGTGCAACTCCCCCTGAAGCTGATATGCTGCACAGATTTTAAAAGTGTGGATTAGTGGCCTGAGCTCAAGACCAGAGAGCTGGAAACTCCTGCACTCTGATCTCAGCTTCAGTGATGACCCCCTTTGTGACCTCAAACAAGGTTGCTTACACCTCTGTGTCTTGGTTTCCATATCTGTAAAATGAGATGATACATGCCTACCTTGTTTGTAAAATGCAATAAAGAAAGTTGCTATAAAGGTGTGACAGGATGTCCAGTCACAATGGGTGAGATTTTTAAAGGTATTTAGGCACCTACAGATACAGATGGGTGGGTGGTGGGATTTTGAAAGGGCTTAAGTGCCTAACTTCCATGGAAATCATTTCTTTTCTGCCTTCATCACTGCCTTGTTGCTTTTGAAAATCACACCAGCCCCTGTCTTCATCTTCAGGTGCCTAAATACCAAAATCTGGTCCAATCCTCCTTTTGGACATGGGCTGTTTTCTCAAGCACTTGGGGTAAACATTTCAGAAATACCTAAGTAATTTAGCCCTAGTCTACATTACAAAGTTAGGTCAACATGAGCCATCTTGTGTCAACATAGTTGTTCCTGTGTCTACACTTAAATTTGTTTCCCACCGATGTAAGCACCCCATTACAGTGGTGCAGTCAGTCCACCTCCCTGAATGGCATTGAACCATGGCTGATGTGTTGAAGTTGGCTCAGCATGAATGTAAACACTGCATTACCTGTGTTGGACCCTAACAGTCCTCCAGCAACTGTCCCACAATGCCCAACAACACTGACCACTCTGGTCACAATTGTGAACTCCACTGTCCAGGAGTCATGGATACTAGAAGGCACCCCACCCTTAAAGCACTGAATTTTTTAAATCCCTTTTCCTGATTGTCCAGTTTGGCATGCACATCTAGCTGTTCTCCATTGTTTGCACAACTGCTCAGCTGGTCATGCTGGCTACATGCATGGGATCTTGTGAAGGGGCTGGGGCACACCCTCACACTGACAGAGAAGAGACTAATGAGCACCTCTGGGCAGTTCAACGCCAACCAGGCACTTTCAAAGCTTGTTCTGCCTGAACGGGGGAACTTAAAAGGGAAAACATCATAGGAAGGGGTGATGAACAGGGAGGAGGCTGCTCTGCCTCAGACTGCTGACAGGGCCTCTCTAGGGGCTTGTCTGCACTGGCACTTTACAGTGCTGCAACTTTCTTGCTCAGGGGTCTGAAAAAACACCCCCCTGAGCGCAGCAAGTTTCAGCACTGTAAAATACCAGTGTAGACAGTGCACTAGCACTGGGAGCTAGGCCCCTCATGGAGGTGTTTGGGTTTTTTTAGAGCACTGGGAGAGCTCTCTCCTATCTCTCTGCTGTGATTACACAAGCCAAGCCAGCACTTTAACACTGCCAGTGTAGACTAGACCTAAGAGAGAGAGACCAACAAGCCTCACCATTTCCGAAGGTTTACTACCAAGCGTTAGGGCAGCATGCCCCATGAGGAAGGGCTGAAGGTGGGCCTTGTATAGACTAAGCCGTAAGGGCTGACCCAGGAAGACTGCCTGAGTTCAGGTCAATCTTGTTTCTTTTCAATTTCCCATGGACTCCCCTCTCCTAACAGGGAAGAATGAGGGGAGAGGACTTTGGTTTGTTTGCTCCCAAGAACCCCTTAGGTGTCTTCTGAAGGCCGGGGGGAGAGAAAGACATTGAAGGACCTGAAGCTTGGCCTGGAGGGAACTTGATGGGACCCCTGCCCCCCACAGGTATCCTGTGCCTGTAGGGAGAAGAGGCTTTGCCAGCACATCTACAGACCAGCCATAGATATGTGAACATCTATGAGCAGATTGCACTGGGGGATGCAGAAGAAGGGGTAAACAGAGCTGAACAGCAGTATGGCATGAAACTGCAGCAGGCATACCAGAAGGCCAGGGAGGCCAGCAATTGATCTGGTGCCAAGCTACAGACTTGACACTTTACAAAGATTTGTATGCCATACTTGGCGGAGATCCCACCACCACCTTGCAGACCACAGTGGATACCTCAGAGGAGCCTGAGATACAGGCACCTGGCATGAACAGCCAGGGAGAGGGGGAAGAGAAAGAAGAGGAGGATAGAAAACTTGCTGTGTGTTGGGGGGGAACAGTTATTCCATGAGGCAGGACCTGTTTGAGACTCCAGTTGGTCCCATCATTCAAGCACCAGCAAGACCAGTGCAGGGGAAGAAACCTCAAACAAGTGCATAAGTGTATTTCCTGTTACAGTGATGGTGCCCCCAACATAGCAGGACACAGCTATTGCCTTTTCATTAATTTACTTGTGCTAGAAGAGGTATCAGTACAACAAAGTCATAGAGTTGTTACTTGCTTCCTTTCCCCTGTAGAACTGTGGGGGAGGGTCACATGGAGAAGATTGTTTATGTACACAGGCAGCTATAACCATTGGGATACTTTTCTCCCTGAAATACAATCTTGTGAGTAAACAATGCCTCTTCAATCTACCAAAAGCATTATTCAACTGTAATTCTGCACCAGCTTTCCTTGGTGCTGTCCAGGTGCCTAATGTATGGCTTCATGAGCCAGGGGAGTAAGGGGTAGACTGGGTCCCCAGCATCATTACTGATACTTCAAGATCACTAATTTTAAGTCACCTGTCAGAAAAGAAAGTCCCTGGTAGCTTTCTGAACAGTCCTGTGTTCTTAAAGATGTGTGTCACTCACCTTCCCTGAGAGCCAACACTGATGTCATTGAAGGGTCCTCAGTGATCCACCAATGCTTGCATAACCCTGGAAAATAGCCCTTTTTGTTGTACAATGTGGCAAGGTGCTCTGGTGCCAACACACGGATATTCCTGCCATTTAATGCTCCATCACAATTCAGGAACCCCATTGCTACAAATCCATTCATTATATCTTGCACATTGATGAGAGCCGCAGTCCTGAGTACCAGGAGCCGATTAATGGCCCTGCACACTTGCATGAAAATGGCCAACTATTTACAGCTGCTCCATGAATGCCACTAATGTTCTTGAATTGGTTCTCACTATGTCCACAGCAATCTGACCCCCTGGAAATCATGATGTTCCCCACACCTCTTCTTGCAGTTTTGCAAATATGGGAGGATCGCGTGACCTGTGCTTTCTGTGCTCATGACAATAGTGCAGAGTTTTGCAGGCTCCAGGCTTCTGTCAGAGATGGTGGACACTGACAAGTCCATTGTGGGTTCATAGGATTTTCAAAAAAGACATGAAAATTATGGGATAGAGATGGCATTATGGGGTGGAGAACATTGCATGATGGGAACTTGATCCCACAGTCCCAGTCACCCCCTATGTAACTCATTTCTGCCTGACCATGCATTGCCAAAACTTCCCAAAAGACAATGTGCTGGTCGGTGGGACATGTACCCCTGGTGCTCTGCACTGTGCATTGACAAGCATTCCTGGTGAGTAAGCACACCATCGATGCAAGGAGCCAAATATGCACTCGGACAAGCGATATACTAATTGTGTCAGCTTTATGCTGACGTGACATGCATCGGCAAAAGTTTGTAGTGTAGATGTTCCCTTAGGCACCCAAGACTATATCTGTATATAGTGTACTGGCAGCAGCATGTGGTGTACACATAGCTACATGCTGCAGTGAAAAGCAGGCTGCTCCTGCACTGCAATGTGTAGCTATATGATGCAATGAAAGGCTTTGGCAGGGAGAAACTCTGGCAGGTCCCAGAGGTGGGGAAAGGCTTCTGCAACAAGGAGCTGCCAGAGCCTTTCACTGTGATAGAGATAGCAGGATACTATATTGCTAGTGTAGATGGGTGAAGGGGGCACCACTTGGGTGGTAGATCACTTAAGGGTTCAAGGGTGCATTTGCTCACCTAAGAGTGTCTTATTGTCTACACTGCTATTTGTACCTGGGGAAGGTGGCATCGCAGTGTATGTACTCTATATGATACTGTTAAGGAATGTGCAGTGTAGACATATCAATCTCAACAGAGGGCAGATTTAAGCTCCAATTGACTTAGATATTTTTTGAAAACTTTACCCATAGTAACTTGGAAGCAGAGCTAAGTGAAATTTTTCAGACAAATTTTATTTGCTGAAAAAGGCAGTTTCAGGTCCACCAATGCTATTTGTGAATTTGCATCAAATTTAGTGACTAGTTTTAGCTTGAAAAAAGAGTTACTTATGTGAGAAACTCAAATCATTTTGACTTTTTCTAACAAAATATTTTGGTTTTTCATTTCAAAATTACATTTCATTTTGAAATTTGACTAAAACTAATGTATTTTAAAAGGGTTAAACCTGAAAGCTAAACACAGCATTTCATTTGGGGATGAACAAAACATTTTGGTCGACCTGAATTTTTTGGGTGTGTGTGTGTGTGTGTGTGTGTAGAGGGAAATGTTGTTTTGCTGAAGAAAACTGAAAAACATTTGTTTTTGCTTGACCCAAAATGATTTTTTAATTATTTTTGGTACAACAAGTGAACTGACAAAAATCAATTATTCTCACAGCTTTCTTTTCTGGAAAGACCTGCTCTTGAATAATTCAGCATTTACCATATTTTTGCCCAGTTACTCACAGTAGCAACTTACACCTGCATCATTAACAATTTCTAGAAAATTTTGATTTCACAGTAGAAATTTCAAAGCCTATCCCAAACTGAAAATAGAAAAGTATAACTTGAAAAAGAGATTCCACAAAAATACCCTCATCAACTCTAGCACTTCTTAAAACTAGACAGAATTCCAACAAGAAATGCTGAAAGAAAAAAAATGTGTCAATGCTTCTTGTTTAGAAGATGTTTTCTATTATCTGTTGCAGTGCAAATATTGTGCAGTGTGAGGCGGTGGTTTTCCATGTGCTACAGGCTGTCAGTGCAACCTTTTACTGACTGCACATTAAAATAACCATATGATCAAACAACTTCAGGCATGAACACTTTGAAAAACTCCCCTTCATACTTCCATTTAAATTAGGGAGAACAATGTCCCTGAATATGCTCTGAATAATTGTTTCAAATGTCCAAAACTTTGTTAGTTACTTCCAAACTTAATAGATTTTAAGGCCAGAAGGGACCATTAGATCATCTCGTTTGACCTGTTGTGTGTGTAACATAGGCCGTAGAATTTCACATGCTTACCCCTGTAATAAGCCAATAACATGTGTTTGAGTAAAGCATATCTTCCAGAAAGGCTGCCGGTCTTGGTTTGAAGACAGCCAAGATGGAGAATCCACCACTTCTTTCAAGGAGACAAAGGCACTAGTTCTCTTTCAGGTGTATATATGTGTCAGGTTTGACATTTAAAAACAAATCTGAGTGCAAGAAAAACTTGGTAACGTTTTAAATGGACACGTTTCTCTTACCATGCATCCCTTCCTCCCCACACTCTGTTGGAAAAATGAAAACCAGCCGAACAGATTTTTGAGGAATCTTCCATACTTGCAGAAATAATACACTTCTGCTTTAAGAGACATGTCAGGTGTACCATCTCAGTTTTAAACTTTTAACATTTCTAATGCAGTACAGCATTTGGAAGTGCATATGTGAGTATTTATGCACTCATACAGGCCCATGTTATGTATTTCTTTGCACATGAGGCAACCAGCATCCCATATCATGCGTTCCCCGAGTAATAGTGTAGTGAGTGGTGCAGGACATGCCTTCGTGTGCTAGAGGCTGTACATGCTGGATCCTTTTAAAGGATTAACAACTGGCTTCCCCAGCAGAATGCTTTCAAAAATTGCTGTTGGGGTGGGGCCATAGCCCCTTATATGGCAGTTGCTTCTACAACCACAATCTACCTTTCTGAAAGTTGTCAGATTTGGGAGCCATTTATTTTTTATTGCATTAAAGGTGAAACAATTCTAACAATGGGCAGGATAGGATTACAAGTTAATGCTTTAGCTTGTTAGCCCAGCTATACTGGCGTATCCCAATTTGCATCACCACTAGTGTCAATTATTAGCCGCTTTATTTTGTGTCTTGGACATACGGATGTGCTTTTGGGAAAATGTAAATAGAAAAGGTTTCATAAAGTTAGCATTGCTTTGAAAAAAAGCATCCAATGAGGTCTAGTTTTGCTTGTTACTGTAGGTACTGTGGCTCCGCTCAGAAGGAATTAATTCATAGGGTAGTGGCAGGTCTTCAGAAAACATAACTACTAAGAAAAGAAGGGAAAAAAACATATTAATGATAACTCAGCCCAAAAGCAAATGGCCAATTTGATAAAGGGCTAGATGGCAATTATAGACTAGTAGAGTTACTTACCTGAGAAAGAAACAAAGAAACCAAATTTTTAGAAGCAGAGTTCCACTAAATGATTTTATTCCTTTTAATTAAAAGAGATATTTTTACCAAGCCAGTCTGATCACTGACATATTATTGTATAGCGTAACCATTAATACAGGACATTTAGAATATTGTTCGAACGGGAGACTTTATTTCAAATTCATGGAAAAACTGTCTTTCAAGTGACACATGACAGGCCTTCAGAGAGGAAGGATGGCCCAGGCATTAGGGTGCTATCTGGGGATTTGGGAGATCAACGTTCATATTCCTGTTTGACCACACTCCCTGAAGGATGGTGGACAAAGTCTCTCTGTGCCTCAGTTGTGCATCTGTAAAATGAAGATAATCCTTTCCTAGCTCACAGGGGCTTTGTAAAGACTAATATATTGTGCAGAGCTCAGGTACTATGGTTACAGGGGCCATATAAGTACCTAAGATGAGGCAGATCTCCTTATAGTCTAGGCACATGCCATGACTCCCATATATATATATATATCATTGTTAAACGTGCAGCAGGATGGAAAGGGGCATAAAAATGTGCACATTTTCCGGCAACTGAAGCATGCTGTGGAGCTGTTTTTAATATGTACCTTTACTGTCTATAATTATAATATTGACTCCTTATAATGTTCAAAGTACTGAGCAGTCATTTACTAGTTTACATTCACAACAGGGTTATGCACAGGTATGGTTAGTAGTATTGTTTGCATTTTTACAGATGGGGAAACCGAGGCAGGCATTGATGTGACTTGCCCAAGACCACACACAGCAAGTCGGTGTGGCAGGGCTGGGATAAGAGCACACTTCCTATCTCCCAGCCTGAGGCTCATTCCAGTGCACCACAATGACTTTCATAGTAAAATGATGGACTCCGTGGGGGCTATGCATAGTCAGAATTCTGGTAAGACACAATTGTTTATTACACATTGCTCTAAGTTCTCCTTTAGTTTATTCACACATCTGCTTGACCCACAGAAAAGCCAGCTGTAAACACTGAAACCTAATGGTGCAGTCCTCAACCCAGCTGCTGTACTCATGGGTCCTGATCCTGCGAGTTAGTGATTCTGTATGGGTGGATCCCTGCACTTGCATGTGGTTCCATTGATTTCAATAGCAGGTGTTTGCCATGTGGAGATCCATGGAGGGCCAGGACCATATTTGACAAAAAGCATCACTGTGATGGCTGAGAAGGGGCCAATTAACTGGATAGGTCACAGCTGAGGGGAAATAGGTGGCCTAAATAGTCCCCTGAATGATGATGGAACCCAACTGAGAAGGAACAGTGGGGCTAGTACAGGGGTAGGCAACCTATGGCAGGGGTGCTGAAGGTGGCACACGAGCTGATTTTCAGCGGCACTCACACTGCCCAGGTCCTGGCCACCCGTCCGGGGGCTCTGCATTTTAATTTAATTTTAAATGAAGCTTCTTAACATTTTTAAAACCTTATTTACTTTACGTAGGACAATAGTTTAGTTATATATCATAGACTTATAGAAAGAGACCTTCTAAAAACATTAAAATTATTACTGGCACGCAAAACCTTAAATCAGAGTGAATAAATGAAGACTCGGCACAGCACTTCTGAAATGTTGCCAACTCCTGGGCTACTATAAAGCCAGGAAGCTGGCAGCAGAAAGGGGCTACAGTGAGGAAGTCTGTAGCCACTCTCTGGACATTAGAGAGGGAGAAGGAGGGAAACATGCGTTGCAGGAGGATGTGGGAAGAGGCTCAGAGAAATGGCAGCAAGGTGTAAGGTGGTATAGACTTTGGCTGCTGATTAGAGGGACTCAGCTGGAACTCGGAGTACAGGGCAAGCCAGGGTTCCCCTAGCAGCTGCTGGGGAGGTGGCATTATCTGGGCAGTGAATGAGAAGACTGTTGCAGACAGTTTCTACAGAATCACTTTGATACTTTGGAAGAGGAAGACAGATAGTGACCTGACCAGAGGCGGCAGGGTGCACAACAAGTGGTGGAAGATGATGTCAGACCTGGAAAGAGCTAATCCCCAGAGCAGCCAGGAGGAGGCACCCTAGCGGTGAGTGAACTTCATTACACTTACCTTTTCTTAAGACTTTAATCTGGTCAGTATCATCCTGCTCTAGCTACAACTTCAGACCAATCCAGGTGGTATGATCAAGAACTAACCCTCATCGAATCCTTGTCTGCAGGATCATAGGTCATAGATCAGCAGGTCAGCAATGTGGATTACTTTGTGTCAAGTCTTAATTGTTAATTATTATTTGCTAAGTGCAAACAGTGTGCTTGACCCTGCCCTAAAATCTTAAAGGCAATTCTGTAGAATTTATAATACTTAATATTTGTAGAATACCTTCATTGCATAGTACTTCTCGATGGAATCTAAGTAAGATCTCTAACTGTACAATGGGGGAGGTGAGATACAGAGAGGTTGATTGACTTGACCAAGGTTACATAGTGGGTCAGGAGCAGAGTCTGGAAGAGAGCCCAACTCTCCTTACTCCCAGTCCCCTTATTCAAGGTGTTCCATGAACAGCCAAGCAGTGGGAGTGTCTGGCTAGTGGTTACAGCAGGGGACTAAGAGTCAGGATCCTGGATTTTGTTCTGCTCCCATGTGGACGTGTCATTTAGGGGCACAATTTTCCTTATATGATGCAAATGCACTAAGGCTGAAGAGGGCATAGGCTCCCCTTTCCTCTCACACCCAGCCCCCAGAAGCATACATATGTGGCAGCAGGGCCACCTAGTGCTGGGAGGCAAACCAGCTAGTAAAGCTGCTGGCCCAGCAGAATCCCACAAGGTTTATTTTCTGTTGCAAAGGGGTGAAGCTGGGACCTAGTGGGTTAGCATAGATGCTGTGGCACATCATATGTTAGCTTGGAAGTGCCTGCTGTTGCTCTTTAAAACATCCATACCCCATTATTCATTTCCCCTGTTATCCTGGAGCTAGCCCTGCTCAGTAAGTCTTCAGCAAGAAAAGATAGGAATTAACCTCTCCATGTCCCCATCTGTGAAATGGATCTAATACTACTTACGAGTATCACAGTGTGTCATGAGGCTTTTCACTCATATGTGTCAAGCAGTTTGTGATCCTCTGATGCAGGGATCATAGTGCATATTTTAAGGTATGCTTTGGATTTTGTCTCTCTGTGGCTTTAGAAAGTCCTGTCAATCTGGTATGTAATCGAAGATCCTGCTGTGTTCCAGAAAGCTGTTAATTAGGTTTGAGATACTATGTTGTTCCAAAGCAGATGAAATAAGTTGTGCTGGCCTTCCCTCCACCGGATTAGTCTGAGGGCAGGCACCTCAAGTACTGTGGAATCCCTTCCTCACCGTCTGCTGGAGTTCCCCCATCCAGTAGTTGTGCTTAAGGCTTTTCTATCTGGGATCAGTTCATCTTTGTCCATTTTGTCTGCCTTTATCCAGATTTAATCTTTTTTCACTAGCCCTCCTCTTTGTCTTGTATGATTGTTTTTAAATGCATTAGACTGGCTCAGTTTTTAGGGGCCATCACCTTTAGCAGTAGACATATTGTTCTAATTTCAAACCACTTCCCCTGGTCTCCTGAGGTGTCCATTAGAAAATATTAAAATAAGCAGTTGTTTTAAAAAAAAAAAACTTTACAGCAATTCCATGCCTTCTTATTATTATTAGTAGGGACAAATGAAGTTCTTCTTGCTCACCGTTCCGTAGGTACAACAATTTTTCTCCCCTTGGCTACCTACATGGTTATTTTTGTGTCAATTGCTGATGTTATGTAGCCACTAGATGTCCCTCTTTGGCTTTTCTTTTGGAAACCAGTATTGCAACCAAAGTCAATCTGTAAAGAGCAAAACAGTGCTGTTCTGCTGTCCTGGCAGATTGGGTTGTAGGAAACAAATATTTCGCTTGCTGCAAAGAACAAATTCGTAACAGACGTCAAGGCAAATTGGTGCCTGGCTACAGTAGCGTTATACTGAAGAATATTAGGAGAAGGCTTTTGTGTAGGGAAAAAATGGAAAAATATTTTTAATTTATAGCTGACGCTCTAGACCAATTTTAAATTTGCCATTAAATGAGTAAAATAATAAGTAACTGAAAAGTATAACTTCTTTTATCTGAGGCTCTTAGTGTACAAATCTTTATTAAAAAAAAAAGCCTCACAATATCTCTGAGAAGTAAATAAATGTGGCACATATTTAGCGGTGGGGTAAAGCAAAGGACACAGAGGAAAAAAGGACTTGTCTAAAATCCAACAGCACGTCAGAGTCAGAAATAGAACCCAGGAGTTCTGCCTCAGTCTCCCTGGCTTTTAGTGCCAGATTATGAGGAGAAAGTCTTTTCTATAATGGTTTCATTAGAAGAATCTGGCCATACACAGAGTTCAAGCTGGAGAATTTAAAGATAATGTAAAAAAAATGACTTGAGTCTTTGTAAAATGAAACTGCCCTTTAATATAGTGTATGTGTAGCAGATTTACCTGTCTCACCAAATGCCAAATAAAGTGGCTGGGGGCATCTTTGAGTGAGCTACTTGGCAGAGGGATGCAACACAGTGTCAAGATAATGAATAGGACCTGGCTGGATTGAGGGAAAATATCTAAAATTGAGTTTTTTATTTAATGGATTTGAACTTTTCGTGGCCAATTACCTGTTCACTGTAAGAGAACAAAATTATAATAAAAAAGTGCAAAGGTTCATTTTTAGTTCTTCTAGAAAGGGAAGAGGTATCATGGAGGGCTTTTTCCCCCCTGCCCCCCGCTCTGAAACAGTTCATCCAACCCTAGTATGGATCTACCTCATGAGGAAGTCCCATAGAATGTACCGAATGAAACAGATAGGGGTCTATGGATACTATTCTAAAAACACACACATTTACTAAAGAATGACATCCATTCAATAGGAGTAATAGAATTCTTTAGAGGAGATTTAAAAAAAAGCAACCTACAGACTAGTTATAATTTTCTATTAAATTCTACAGAGCTTTCCCATTTGAAATAGCATCCTGAGTTCATGCAGCTCTGATTGTAGTATTTTTTTGAGCCCCATGCATATGTGCTTTCAAGAAGAGAAGTGTGGCCCAGAAAAGTGTCACTCTATGCAAGACACAAGTTTGGTGAGGTAATAGTTATTTACCTCACTCACCTCGTCTCACTCATAACCTGTGACCAACACAGCTACAGCACTGCAAATAACTACATGCAAAAAAAATCACACATTTTACCATGATAAATCTGTTATATTCTGAAAAAATACAAAACTGAGCTAAGTTCCCATCACCGTGGACGTTTTCACCTTGGATCTGATTCAAAGACCAGTTAATTCATTGAAAAAACTCCCACTGATTTCAGTGAGATTAGGATCTAGCCCAGCATTCTAGACTGTATTCCCTTTATTCATATAATGCTAAAATATCTTTACCACATACAGCAATGCACGGACAAGATATTAGATTGTGAAATCTCAGTTGAAACTTGTAATGGAGTCTCCACCCCCTCTGAGCTTTACCTGGGTTTTAATTGCTGTTACTAGAAATCCAGTCCATTTTCATATTTTTGATCTCAGCAAGTGGCCTTTGGTTATGTTACTGATGGGGCATATCTCAGCAGGGGTCAGGAGAGACTGCTACTTGAAAATGTACCCTTCTGGTTATGTGGAGCTGTTTTGTTCTGTACAATGTTACAGGGACACTCTCAACTTGATATTAACAACAAGCCAAATGTAGTTTCAGGTTCTACCCCTGAATCCTTGTGCCAATTTTTATGGGATTGCAATTAGATATTTCAATTTTTTTAAAATGCTTCTTTCTCTCCTCTATTTTTAGGTGCAAGAACAAACCATGCTAAAAGGGAGACTAACTCGTTCATGGAATCTTGTATCACAGGCCACCACACCATCCAGCCACCCACACACTAAACCCGCCAACTGAAATTAGACCAAAGTATTTACAATGCTTGGAAGACTAAGGTGTTGTGTGAATTAACTTACCTGAGAGGAGAAACTGAATCTGACTAGACACAGGTTATGTCTATGCTTCAAGCTGAGGATGTGATTCCTGGCTCAAGTAGACACACCTATGCTAGCTCTGATCAAGCTAGCACACTAAAAATAGAATGTAGCTGCAGTGGTTCAAGCTACAGGAGGAGTGAGCTGCGAGTATAGCTAGGACAGGGACATACTCTGGTTGCTAGCCCCTCCCATTGAGAGACTGCTATCAAGAGAAACCAGGAAGACAGGGCAGGGGAAAAGGTGAACAAAGAGTGGATGGGTGGAACAAAGGCAGGGACCAGTGTCACTGAGAACTGAGGGGAGGATCTGAGGAACAGCTTGGCTTGAGGCTTGGTGAGAGAAAGGAATGTCTGTAGGGAGACAGGGACTAACGTGAGGCAGTTGGGGAACCTGGAGTTAGAGAAGAAACTGAGGAGTGAACTGGAGGTAGACAGTGGAGCTGGGGAAGGGGTAAGATGGGGTAGGGTGGAGAAGAAGTAAGAGTTTGGGAGCAGGAGAGACAGGAGTTGAGAGATGGAGAATTTGGACGAGGCAGGGAATTGGGAAGCTTGCATGGGTAGTAAATTGTCTGGAATGGTGTGTGGAGAGAATGATTTGTAGGGAGAGAATGGACTGTGGGAGAACTGAATTTGTGTGCTGGTGAAGTGATGGAGTGTAGGGTTGGCATGGGTTTGTTTACTTGATACTGTGGTGTTGCAAACTGGATTGTGATTGCAGTTGGGAGAAGAGCTGGTCCTGCAAGGTGGTTCAGTGATGAGCAAGAAGATAGAGTCATGTAAAAACATGCACTTGGAGAGAGATTGAAAAGACTGGAACTAAATGGTAGTCAACACAATGGAAAAGTTTGGAGCCCCTGCTCTAACGAGTCTTCCATATTACCTCTCCTACTTATATGCGTTTACTGTTACCTGATGTTTCCTGGTAGGAGCAATATAAACAGGAATCCATTTGCAATGTACAACCAAGACTTTATTGGTCCTACAAACTTATAAACATGACAGTTAATTGTGCTATACGTACCTCGCTACTATCTACATATAGTCACATATCGCTATATCTCTCTCTGTCTCTTGGGTATACAACTCCTGTAACAGCTCCCAAACTGTGATCCGTAGATAACTGTGCATTCTAATGTGCAGTGGAGCTCAGGGTGCAGCCAGAAGCATTCAAGATTACTCAAAACTGGTCTTTGGTGTAGCTCTACAAGCTCCATTGTAAGTCAGACTGTAGCTCTGTACTGGGGCTCATCATGGAAGCTGGTCTCTGAGTTCTTCATTAAGGGATCAATTCTGCAAATAGCTGAGTGCCATTAGTTCCCATGAACTTCAGTGCGAGTTGATGGCACTCAGCACTCTGCAGGAGCAAGACCAAAGCGCCTAGCCCTGCAAGGTGTTGAATGCCTCTTGTAGGTTGCCTAGTGCCCTCAACTTCTTTGGGAACAGAAGACATATAAACTCATAGACTTTAAGGCCTGAAGGAACCATCATGATCATCTAGTCTGACCTCTTGCACATTGTAAGTCACAGAACTTCACCCACCCACTCCTGTGGTAGGTCTGTAATCTCTGGCTGAGTTATCGAAGTCCTCAAACCTTGACTGAAAGACTTAAAGTTACAGAGAATCTACTATTTACTCTAGTTCAAACCATCAAGTGATCCATGCCCTATCCTGCAGAGGAAAGTAAAAACAAACAAACAAAAAATTCCCAGGGTCTCTCCTAATCTGACCTGAGGAGAAATTTCTTCCTGACCCCAATATAGTGATCAGTTAGTCCCTGTGCATGCGGCCAAGACTCCTCAGCCAGGTCCCATCTCTGGCCACTGGAAATATTTGCTAATATAAGTCACAGATGGGCCATGTGCCATTGTAGGCAGTATCATCAGAACATCCCCTGCACAAACTTAGCAAGCTCAGTCTTGAATTAGGTTTTGCCCCCACTGCTCCCCTTGGAAGGCTGTTCCAGAGCTTCACTCCTTTAGTTAGAAACCTTTCTCTAATTTCAAGCCTAAACTTATTGGTGATCAGTTCATAGGTTCCTACTCCAAGGGTGCTCCAAGACTGGAGCACTCATGGAAAAAATTAGCAAGTGCTTAGTACACACTGGCAGCCACCTCCCCACCCCCAGCACCTCCCGCCTGTCATGGAACAGCTGTTTCACAGCATGCAGGAGGCGGTGGGAGGGAGGAGCAGGGATGGGGTGCACTTGGGAGAGGAGGCAGAACTGTGTGGGAAGATGCAGGGTGGGGTAGAGCAGGGGCAGGAAGAAGCAGGTTCGAGGAAAGGTGTCATAAACAGATAGCTAAGGGTTAATGTCTCTTTCACCTGTAAAGGTTAACAAACAGTGACCTGCAACACCTGACCAGAGGACCAATCAGGAAACAAGATACTTTCAAATCTGGGTGGAGGGAAGTTTGGGTGTGAGTTCTTTGTCTTTGTCTGTTTCTCTCTGGGCTCTGAGAGTGACCACACGTATCTATAGGCTCTCTAATCTTCTGTTTCCAATTTGTAAGTACAAAGGTAGAAAGACAGTATAGTCTTTTAAATTGTTTTTCTGTATTTGCAAATGTGTAGTTTGCTGGAAATATTTTAAATTGTATTTTTTCTGGATAAGGCTGTTTATCCATTTTCTATAAGCTAAAACCCCTGTAATATTCCATCTTAAATTACAAATTATTTTACTCTTTTTGTCTTTTATTAAAAAACTTCTTTTTTAAAACCTAAGATTTTTTACTCCTTGTTAGTAAGGTATTGAGTCTGTACTCCCCAAGGAACTTGTGGAGAAAGGAAAATTCCTCTTTGTGTCAGATCACGGATCTTGAATCTTATTGCCTCTGGAATGAGGGAAAGGGAGAGAAACCTATGCTCTCTGTGCTTTTTCAAGCGAGTGAATCACGTAATCTCCTGTCACCATGCAGAAAATCTGCAGGAGTAAAGAGGGAAGGAAATGTTTATTTCCCTTGTTGTGAACTCAAGGGATTTGGTGCTTGGGTCCCCCAGGGAAGTTGGGAACCAGAGTTTATCAGGTACTCAGAATCCTGATTGGTGGCAGCATATCAGATCTAAGCTGGTAATTAAGCTTAGAGGATTTCATGCTAGTACCTCATTTTTTGGACTCTAAGGTTCAGATTGAGAAAAGAATACTGTGACATGGTGTCAGCGGTGGGATAGATAAGAATCCAAAAGCCAGTAAGATTATTATTTTTCTTTTTCTTTGCTAGCTGCTAGTAAGCAGAGAGAAGGGGGTTTTCAAACCTACAGCCAGAAATTTTTTTTTCCTTTCTCCTTTCTGGCTGTGCATAGAGATTGCCTCAGGCAGGGCCATTAAGGTTTAACGAGGTCATTTGTTAAACAATAGGACTCCAGCTGTAAGTCAACTACACCAGCAAAACACATCTGCAAATGAAAGGGTCTTTTATTTCTTTTACTTTACGTAAAAGGTTAGTGAAAAAAGTTAGAAAGGCACTGTTGCTAGGTAACCCCACGACGCCAACAAATAAGCAGCAGTTCAGGCAATAAACACCAGAAGGCACCCCAACACAAGAAAGCAGAACCCATGACTACCAAGGATGCCCTGAAACAGGAACGGGCAAGACTGGAAGCAAAGGAACAAATCAAAGACGCAGACCACAAGTGAGACTTGAAAAAAAAAACGAAATAAAAATAAGAAAAAAAAAGGTGGAGCTGAGAAAAAGAAAAAAAAACTAAAGAGGCGGCGCACAAAAAAAGAACAAGAAGCCAAAGATGCAGGCCACCAACGAGAGAGGGAGAAACACCAACAAGAGATGGAAAAACAACAAAAAGAGATGGAACTCCAGAGGGAGGCCTACCAACAGGCCCTGGCATTAGAACAAGCTAAGCAACAGAACACAGCCAATCCTAACAACCCTTCGCCAATATTTGTTCCACAGCACAAGCAATTTCCCACCTACAAGGCAGGTGATGACACTGAGGCCTTCTTAGAAAATTTTGAAAGGGCCTGCCTTGGGTACAGCATCTCTGAAGACCAGTACATGGTAGAACTGAGGCCACAGCTCAGTGGACCCTTAGCAGAGGTGGTGGCTGAAATGCCTAAGGAGAACATGAACAATTATAAACTTTTTCAGACCAAGGCCAAATACAGAATGGGGATAACACCTGAACATGCCCATCGGCGGTTCAGAACCCTAAAATGGAAACCAGATGTGTCATTCCCCCGACACACCTACCACATTGCAAAGAATTATGAAGCCTGGATATCAGAAACAAAGGTTAACAATATGGACGAGCTGCACCTCCTAATACAAATAAAGCAGTTCTTAGATGGTGTTCCTGAGGAAATAGAGAGGTACATCCTAAATGGAAAAGCCAAAACGGTAATCGAGGTGGGGGAGATTGGAGCCAAATGGATGGAAGTGACAAAAAAGAAAAAAGCTATTGTCAAGGGGAACGAATACCCCAGGGGGCACACTGACAATAAACCCTACTATGACAGAAGGTATGGAATAAGGCAGAGTCTGGGACTGAGCAGGGGTTGAACACCCCTGGGGAAAGTTGGAAGCTGAAGCCTGTGATCCAGTTTCTATCTATTTGTTCTTGTGACAATTTTGGCCCTTAACTTAAATAACTCCTCTTTATCCTTGGTATTTATCCCTCTGATATGTTTATAGAGAGCAATCATATCTCCCCTCAGCCTTCATTTTGTTAGGCTAAACAAGCCAAGCTCCTTAAATCTCCCCTTATAAGATAGGTTCTCTACTCCTCTTTATCATCTTAGTAGCCCTTCTCTGCACCTGTCCCAGTTTGAAGTCATCTTTCTTAAACATGGGAGACCAGAACTGCACACAGTATTCCAGATGAAGTCTCACCAGTGTCTTGTATAAAGGTAATAATACTTCCTTATCTCTACTGGAAATACCTCTCCTACTGCATCCTAGGATTGCAGTGGTCTTTTTTCATGGCTGCATCACAATGGCAACTCATGGTCATCCTGTGATCAACAATTATAACCAGGCCTTTCCTTTCCTCTGTCATTTCCAAATGGTACTCCCCAGCTTATAGCAAAAAATAATGTAGTAAGTCCCTAAGTGAATGACCTTACACTATTAAATTTTATCCCATATCTATTAGTCTAGTTTTCAAGGTCAAAGAAATTTTCTTAAATGATATTCTGGTCCACCTCTGTATTGGCAATGCCTCCCAACTTTGTGTCATCTGAAAATTTTATTAGCACGCATCACTTTTTGCACTAAGTTCATTAATGAAAAATGACTGATCCTTGAGGAACTTCACTAGTAACCTCCCTCCAGCCAGACAGTTCACCTTTCAGTGTGATCTGTTGCAATCTCCCCATTAACCAGTTCCTTACATATCTTTAGATTCTTGTATTAATCCCCATCTTCTCAAAAGTAACTAATAATTTCCCATGTGGAACTGTATCAAATGCTTTACTGAAATCCAGATAGATTAGATCAACTGATTTTCTAGACTAAGGAAATGCAGAAATCTTCTAAAAAAAGAGATCAAGTTGGTATGGCACAACCTACCTTTTGTAAAACTATGTTGTATTTTATCCCAATTACCATTTACCTCTATATCCTTAACTACTCTCTTTTCAAAATTTTGTTCAAGATGTTGCATACAATTGAGGTCAAACTAACAGGCCTCTAGTTTCCCAGATCACTTTTTTCCTTTCTTAAATATAGGTGGTTGTGATGGGGTGTACCTATGCTGCTGTGGCCCAGAAAGAGTAACTGCACATTGCAGGCTGAGGAGGCCACACCCCTCTGCCCCTCCAGGGCATGTTCAGCCTGGAGATAGGATATAAAAGGGAAGCAGCCCAACTAGTCTGGGCAGGCTGCTGAAGGGGAAGGATGCAGACTGCAAGCTCTCTTCTGAAAGCTGCTACAGGCCCTGACTGCAGCGCCAAGGCATGTCGAGCCCAAGATGGATCCCAGGCTGCCTGTGGAACTCACAGAGGGGACCGAACCATAAGGAGTTGCACAAGCCAAGGACCCCAGAGACCCAGAGGAACCATGGATCACTGCAGCGGAAGACAAGGTAGGAAGCAGCACTGGGGACTTAGAGATTGTCCGGATGTAGAACCTGGGAACAAGTGAGCATATTTCGGGGGGATCCCTGCTGACTCAGTTGCGAACACCATTGCCACTGCCAGGGCCCTGGGCTGGGACTCAGAGGAGCAGGGAGGGCCTGAGTCCTCCTATCCTGGATGTCACACACTCCTAGGTGGTGTCCCTCTTCCCTGATGGGCCAATAGGCCACACAGCCCCATGCAGGTAGGCAACTTTATGGACTGAAGCCAATAGGCCATACAGCCCCATAGAGGGAATGGGGCAACTTTAGTGACTCTGGCCAATAGGCCAACACAGCCCTGTAAGGAAGGGCTATCTAGTGACTTGGGCCATCATGCCACGCTGCCCTGAGAGTGAGGGCAGTCCAAGAGACTCTGACCACTAGACCATAATAACCCTCTTTATAGTCACGGTCACCAGTACAGAATCTAGTCGCCACCAGCACATCCCTTGTTTTTGACCGTCCATGACTTGACACCCGTGATGAGGCGTATCTACCCTGCGACAGTGGTACTTGGAAAGCGCAAACCCTAAGCTAGCGAGGTAGCATGCAGAAGGAATAATAAGGGTAGAAAAGAATGGCCAGACAAGTACTAATGACAAAAGCTGCACAATCAGTGCACAAATTGTTGCTGGTTCTTCATAGAATTTAACACCCCCAGCCTCTTCTGTTCTGGAGCAATATCTGACTTCCTTTAGGGTTTCCTTTAATGGGACCTGTATAACAACGGGCCCACCCCAAATGTTTGATATAAAATAGTTTCTTAACTGCTAATGTAGAAGTTTTTTCTTTTAAAGTAAGGACTATAAACTTTTTCTCTCAAGTGTTTTAAAGTATTAAAGTGAGAAATAGCAAGCATGCTGCACAGTAGCACTAAGATCCTCACATTCTCCAAGGACTCTTTGCTGCCAGTGAACTTGGTGTTGGCAATGGAAAGTCCATTGCAGCCCTAGCAGACCTGGTTGATGGAGTGGTTAATGATGCAACCTTTTTTTAAGTAATGTGTCTCATTTGGACACCACAGCACATCCTGTTTGTATTTCATCTCCTTTCCCTGGCACTTTATCTATGTCCACTCCTGTTGCGTTTCAACCCTAGGGACTTTGTTTTAATCATTTGCTGTTCCTAGCTGAACTTTCTTATACATATATAATATTACTTTACTTGGAGACTTGAACATATGGAAGAGATATTTTTAATTCTCACAGTTAGGCTTGATTGCTTAGGAGACATTTTTTTTCTTTTGAGAGGAGAAAGCATTTAAAATCCCCTATATTTTCACTTGCTACCCAGGAGAGGGACACTTAGAATCAAGCAGGAATGCATATAAAATAAAGTTATTTGATTGCTTCTGTTTTGCTTCGTCTTTTTGAACTGTGTGGGGTTTTTGTTGTTGTATAGTTGTGGTGGGTTGTGTGTGTGTGTGTTTTAAACAACAAGCACCAGCAAGGTCATTTGTGACCTTGGACAAGTGACTGTGGGCCAGATCCAGAGCCCTTCGAAGAGAATGGAAAGACTTCCATTCATTTAGGGGCTAATCTGTATGTGCCTCGCTTCCCCTTATGTAAAACAGGGCTAATACTACTTTTTTCCCTTCATCTTTGTTTGTTTTGTCTATTTAGATTATAAGATCTGTGAGGCAGGTACAGTTACTTTTTCTGTATATGTAGCACAATGGTACTCTTAGGTACTACCACAATACTACTAATAGAATAGCAATAACAACACTTTGTCAATACACAATGTATGCATTTCACTATGGTTTAAATGCCACACAGTATACATTTCACAATGTAATATATTTACTGTTTAATATACAGAAGGTCTTTCTTTGTGTGGTCCGTACAGATTCAGGATATAATTATGTTTACTCAGTATTGCACATGAAATGTGTTTTAACAACCCCCCTTAAAATATATTTCTCTGTATCATAATAACATCTTTGGGAAACAAACATTTTGATTTTTGCACCACCCAAAATTGCTTTAATACAATGCTTTATACAAATGGAGAGCATAGTTAAAAAGTATTGTGTAAAATGGCAGGGATTATTATGTTTATTTCTTAAATTGCACAGTGCTTTTACATTAGGATCAATTTTAAAATACAGGGTTAGCTACAGTAACTACTGACAGTTTTGGTGCCTTGTTATCTCCTATTACATTCCAAAATAATTTTCTTTTATTTAATTCTGGTTTTGTTTTGTTTTTCTTTTCTTTTTTCAATCAGTCTTGTCTCAGTTTGGAGGAATCTGGTTGGCACTTGCTGTGTCCTGTGTTGAGGAAGAATGGTTATTAAGTGATTCAATGGCTTGTTTAGTCCCTAGATTATTCCAAGACTCTCACTGCTTAATTTAACAACAGTACTCTTTTTTTTTAATTGTTTTCAGAGTGCTCAACTTCCTTTGGGTAATCAGTCAGCATGCTAGACTTCAAAGAACTGTTACAGTAGGCCAATTTGGTAATATGCTAATTTAGACCTATTTTTATATCTTTCTACGTTGTTTCTATGTATACACAGACCATTTTGGATATTAGCTAAAGAGTAGGGTGTTTTGAGGCTCTTTAGTTCCCTAGTTATTGTTGGAGAAATGAAAGTGACTGAATCACTGAAGTTAGAGATGGAAAAGACCTATTAGGTGCTATTTAATGCAGCCCTGTGCCAATATAGGATTGTTTGCTACAATATATTTACTAATGCTTTGTCCAACCTAATTTTAGGCCCCATTTCACTAACTGGAGCCACCTCCAATGGAGCTCAGCATTGGTGAGGAGATCTGACTTCAGGATCAGGTTCTTAAAGATCTGAGGCAGGTACTCAGCTGAGGACAACGTAATCTGTCATAGCTCCACTGAAAGGCAGTACAATTTACACTAGCGGAAGATGTGCCCCAACGGGAGGTTCCATAGGGCAAAACTCCCATTGACTTCAGTAGGGCCTGGATTTCACTCCATGTGCAATATCATATGCTTGTCCCCCACATGTAGGCTTGGAAAAGGAATTTCTCTATTGATTTTCCATTGCAGGGAGATTGCAAACCCTCTGTACTCCCAGTAGAATATGGAGGGGTAAATGGTTCTCAAGATCCATGTGGATTTTGGAGGAGCTGCTGTGATTAGTTGCCTGCAGGATCCATGCTATCCTCTTACCTATATCCCCTTTCCCTAATTCCCTTGGAGTGCAGGCTATGTGTCCTCAAGGTCAATAGTTTGGGAAGGTTATGTTTACAAGAGGACTTTCTATCTTTGAGGTGGTTAAGAAATCTGAGTTCCATTGTGCTGAACATTTCTGTGGCATGTAATAAAGTAGGTATCTATGCTAGTTAAATGAGGATAGGCCACAAATCCTATGTTGGCTACCCTATAACCTTCAGAGTTTCTCTTGCATCTCAGGCAAAACTTTTTCCATAACAGGAACAGCAAAGAAAGTGTTTTTCCTCTTTTGGACCCACTAATTTCAAGGAGCTCTTTTCTGTGCAGTGAATCACAGGAGTCACATGAGGCTGTTTCAGTAGTGTTTATGAGAAGCTCAGATTGAGAGTATTTCCTTTCACTAGGATGCCAAATCAAGCCGTGCGGGTGTTGGAAATTGGATTTAGAGGGGCCAGATCCTTTAACCTATTAAGTCTATATTGTGCGCTCCAGTAGAGCAAAACAGACTGAAAGCTGGCTTAAGCATCCAGCTGAGGATTCTCCTTCTCTAATTCTCTGGTATGGTAGAGCTAGACCTCCACCAATCATGGTGTAGGGGACATGGCGAAGGGGCATGCACTCTTGCACTCTGGTGATCCTTAGTTACCATCGCAGCTGATCTGACTTCAAACAGCCCTGAGATGGCTCTAAATTTCTTCCTGCAACTGGCCCAGTGTCTGTTGGCCTGAGGATGAAAAGTCTGCAAAGGTCACCTACAAACTGACCCCAGGCTCTGCTAAATGGTCACGCCTGAGGTTCTGGACAAGACAAGATGTCTCTGGAGACGTGGGTTCAAATTGTATAAAGGGCATGAGGTAGAAATGAATATGACATCTCATGGTATTGAACATCTTCTTATTAGGCAAAGCCATATAACTTTGGTTGCCTGGGATATGAGTGTTCTAGAATGAGGGCTGGTCTACACTGGGAACTTATATCAGCATAGCTTCATTTCTCATGGCAGGAGCAATGGAAACTCCCTAAAAGTGAGGAGGCCACTGGCACCTGAACCATGGCCCTATACCCCTGTGCCACCCCTTCTCCCCAAGCCCCCGCCCTTGCACTGCCACTTCCCCAGAGATTCCACCCTGCACCACCTCTTCCCCCCAAGACCCTGCCTCCCACTCGCTCCTCTTCACCCTCTCCATCCATCACTCATGCTTACAGACAGTAAAAAGTGATGGGGCCATGACCTTCTCACCCCCCTGTTCCAGAGCCCCTGTCTCAGGGATGTGATCCTTGAGAGATGCAGCTATGCTGACTTATCCCCCAGCATAGAGAGCGCTATGTGCATGGAAGAATTCTTCCGCTACCTAGCTACTGCTTTTCAGAGAGGTGGATTACCTATGCCAGTGGGAGAACCCCTTCAGTCAGCATACATAGTGTTGCCATTCTAGCAGTTTAGGCTTGTCTACACTACCTGGTAGTATAGATGTGATACAGCGACTGCTGAGTGCTCTCCCGTCAACTCCAGTACTCCACCAGAATGAGGAGTGCAAGCGGAGTCAATGGGAGAGCATCAGCTGTCGACTTACCACAGTGAAGACACTGCAGTAAGTAGATCTAAGTACATCGACTTCAGCTATGCTAATCACGTAGCTGATGTTGCCTATCTTAAATTGACCTCGCACAGTAGTGTAGACAAGTCCTTAGTGTACACATACCCTTAGATACTTTGTCAGAGCCATGGGAAGAAAGTTGCAGTTTCTCACTGCGCTAACCTCTGTGCTAATCCTTCATTTCATGAGCATCAAAACTCCATCAGTATCTTATATAGCTGAAAAAAAATCTACGATAACTTTATTCAGGAACTTAACTAAACTGTTTGGGCCTACAAAAATTCTAGGGACAGGAAAATAGGTCTAAGGTGAATGTAGATCAAAAGTTTAGGTTTTAAACGTTAGCCAGAGAATTGCTTGACCAATCTGACATACAGTTATTGACACTATGCCTGTGTATTGTCATAATTACCAATTTACACAACCAATGACCTGCAGGTGCAAATTATGTGCACATTTTTCACATGCAGTTGTATGCTTAACTGTTTAAAGGGACATGGCTTAAAAACGTAGTCTGTCTAAATATGTTTTACTAATACAATTACAAGTTACTTAGACTATTTAACTGAAAATGATTAGAGATAAAATATTTATCTATCTTCTGTGTTTGACACCACGTTGTGAATGAGCAGTTCAACTGTTTCCACTTATGGGGCTTAGTCCTGCAAAGTGCCAAGTGGTCTGGCCTTACTCCATCAAAGCAGTTAAGCCCCTGCTTAACTTTAAGCATGTGAATAGCCTTATTAAGTAAATGGGACTATTCATATGCTTAAAGTTAAGCACATGTTTAGTTGCTTTGGTACATTAAGGCCACAGAGCTTGGTAATCAAGCCCAGAGTCTTTTAGCTAGTCAGTTTCTCCTAATATTTCTGTGGGTTTGTCATATAACAGAGAGTAAGAAAAAACACCTTTAAAATAGGAGAATGGCATTGTATAAAACAAATCTGGTAGGGAAACTTGGGGGTGAGGGAGGATAGATCCTGAAATGACTTTTAGTTCATATTTTGAAGTAGATGACATTTCATGCTGATAGTGTCCCTTTCAAAAATCAGGTTCAAATAGTTATATTAATATTACTAAAACTGTAGAGGGGAGATAAATATATCTGTCTGTTTTATATCTTTTTCTAATAATAATTTTAAGAACAGAATATTTTTTACCATTGATGCTGTTTACTTTTTGTTGCCTTTCACTCAGCTTTGACAGAGTCTCACTAATCTTGCACACTGACACACTTTCTGTGGCTCCCTTATACTAGCATAAGCTGCACTGTTTGACAATTCAGCATTGACAGGAGGGTGTAGGGGAATGTTTACATGCACCCCCTCACCCCCGCAAAAAAAAGGTACATATGATTTTATACAACATTTTAAATAGAGTACATGGATTTTCATCAAAACTACTTGATTACAAGAAGAGCAATAGTAAAATATTTAACTGGTTTGGTTTTTCAGCCGAAAAAAATGGTGGTGGGGTGAAATTCCCATTGGCATCAATGAATCCTTATGGTATTAGCAATCTACTCCTTTCCAGTCCACCTTTGTGGTAATTTAATTAATGACACTGGCCCAAAATGGCACTGATTGTTATTCAAAAGGAGACTCTTGTACACAAGAAAATGATCCAACCTCTCTTATTCAGATATTCATTTTTCATAATCAAACTGAAGAATTAGTTTTCAAAATTAAGTCTCCATTTGAAGAAGGCACTTCTGTGGTAGAGAACTTCAGAAATGAATGGAGAGGCTTTAATGTAGTCAGCAGAGGCACTGCTTATAAGGGGCCGAGAATGATCACATTATGAAGTGTTATCAGGAATCTTATACATACTATATAATTTTATTTGAGCCGATCGAGTGAACTTCAGCTCCATCTGGAGTGCCAGTACAAGGACCCTTGTGTGGGGTATTGCAGGGTCTGAGCTATAGGCTAAGCAAATATGCAGCGGGGCCTCTGCATAATCTACACATTGTGGAGGGAGCATCATGAAGGTTCTGAATAGATGACCAACACAGAGGGTAGATTTGGAGGATGTCCAGTCACAAGCTGAACTACTATATTGATCTTGTGGCCCAAATCCCCTGGCCAAGCTTGAAGGTGCTTAGGTAAACCGAATCTGAATTCTCTACCATTGGAGAGTCACCCAAGTTTAGAAAGAGCTAATTTCTAGCTATCTGACTTCTGCAAAGTGTCTGTTGCTGTAGAATCTAATCGTACCTGTTAGTATGGGTGTGACTAGCTGTGTTTCTTAAACAGGCAGCTTCTGTTTGTGAATGTTAATATGTAGTAGCACATTTTACAAGGTGGGGCAATGCCCAGATCTACAGGAAGGATCAAGCCTTAAGAGTATCTTTGGAAAGGACGGTAGCACTACCATCAATCCCATTGTCTTCCTAGTAGCCCTCATCAGCTGAAGTGTGTGATTATTTGTAAGGGTATGGTTACACTGTAGTCTTAGCCTGTGGTCCTAATTCCCCTACCATTTGCACAGATAATCCTCAATCACATGCTTATTTGAGCTTTGAACCCATGCTTGCTTGGATGGCAAACCCATGCTTGCTTGGATGGCGAGGAACATGGGCTACAGACCAAGCTATGATTAGCTAGAACCTGGAACCTGCCCACTTTGCAGTCAGGATACAGGCAAGATAACTCAAGTGTGGATAGTCCTCCAATGCCTTTCCTAGAGTTTCAGCACAAAGAACCATGAGCTGTTCTCCCAGAAATACTTGGGTGAGTATAGAAACAGTCATACCCATTAACACAGGTACGTCTTTTCAGCGGGCATGCTCATACTGTGGCTAGGCTAACCAGAATGCTCCATCTCAGATGCCAATCGTCCAGATAAACTGTGCAGTGTAAGCATAGCCTAAGAGGCTGGATTTCTGAATACTACAGAAGATGTGGATTTCTACAGCTGGGATGAAGGAGAAAAATGCAGAAGAAAAAATGCATTCCACAAAATCATGAACACTAGTCACTGAGGCAAAACTAAATGAGACTTGAAGAATTGTTTTGCATTTCAAGTTGAGATGGGTATGAATGAAAATCCTAGATCCAAACATCCCCGAAGTCTGAGGATGTTTGGATTTGAATCTGAACTTTGTAGCTTGGGCTCATATTTCTAAGTAGCCTTGATGTTTGAACTGAAATATGTGGCAATAAAACTTGCAGCTTAATAGGCAAATCATTTTGGATCCTGGTTGTAATTCCAAGGAAAGGCTTTTGGAAATTGCTGAGCAGAGGAGCTTTTTCAAGATTTGGGGGCGGGGGGGAGAAATTGTCTGTATCACTTTTTGTCTGTCAATCTCACATAAATCAGAAGGAGAAAAAATAACACACTTTTTGAGCACAAACATAAAGAAAATATTTGTTATAAAAAATAAAACTTTTTTTCTTATAGTAAAAATTTGGATCTTATCCAGTATGCATACTTGTTTGTTAAATCTTGCTATATTGATTTCTGAATCTATCTTTCTAGTGCATCACACATTTCAGTAGAAACTCTTTTGGGTTAAGAGGTCAAAATGAATTCTTTGCATGGCTTATCTCTGCACTAGGAAGTCAGAGACTCAGAAGTGAGTTAGTTGTGCCTACATGAAGCAGCAGTGACTCTTTGATGCCTCTCTTAATGTGCTGGGTTTAGATTCCTTTGCGAGTACAAAAGGAAAATACTATCCCTGGTGAGAAGGATTTGTCCCCGGTATAGATTTTTAATGGGGCAGACACAACATGAAGATTTGTCAAACACAACATACAACCATCTCGAGGCTGAAATTCACCTTTCTGCGCAAAGCCTGAGTGATCCAGACACCCTCCACAGACAGCTTGTGGGGCTACGACACAGCCTTCCTGGCTTGTATTCTCATCTCTGGACTGAAATAGCATCTGTAACCTTCTGCATGTCCTCTGTGGTTATTTTGAATCATTGGACTCACAGAGATTCACGGAGTGTGGCTCCTTAAGGGTATGTCTACACTGCAGTTAGACACCTGTGGCTGGCCTGTGCCAGCTGATTTGGTTTAACGTGCTATGTAAGAGCATTGTAGACATTCAGACTCATACTGGAGTCTGGGCTATAGGACCCTAAGAAGTGGAAGAGTCCCAGAGCTTAGACTGCAGCCTGAACCCAAATGTCTACACTGCAATAGACAGCCCTGCAGCCCATGTCAGCTGGTGGCACAGGCCAGCTGTGGGCATCTAATTGCAGTGTAGACATACCCTAACTTAGCAAACATCCAACTCCCTGCATGCCAGCCTACTCCTAATGTAATAGTTCTACTTCAGTCCCCTGTTCCACTATTTTTGGAAGCAGGCTTGTTAAGCAAAATTTCTTCTTTATAAACCCTGGCTGCTTATACCTCCTGGTTCTACTATCCTCTAGGGCCAACATCTTCATGTGCAGGTTCCTAAAGCTAAGCACCTAGATCCATATTTAGCCTTCTGAAGAAGCGGCGAGATTGCAGGGTCAGGCTTTTAGCTATGATGACACAATGACATTACAGGCTGTGCTTAGCCCTGCCCTAGTGTGCAACGTGGGGAGGACTTAAGCAACAGTCCCCTCCACCCTCCTTGGGGGGCTTGGCACAACCTTAGAATCATGGAAGTGTGGGACCGGAAGTGATCTCATGAGGTCAGCTAGTCCAGTCCTATGGCAGGACTATGTAATAACTAGACCATTCCTGACAGGTGTTTGTCTAACTTGTTCTTAAAATCCTCCAATGAGGGAAATTCCACAATCTCCTTGGGCAATTTGTTCCAGTGCTTAAAGCTCTGTCCTTGTCTCTGTGGGTCCCATGTTTCCTGGTGGATTTTGCTAGCCTCAGAGGCTCACTGTGACCCTCCACATAGCCCTTCTCTTTCTAGAAGCAAGGATCACAGCCTACTGAGCCATTTTCATCATAAACCAGCAAGGGAGGTGAGGAGAAGCTACCCTCCCTCCCATTCTCTGTTGTCTCCCAGTCTCTGTGGGATAGTGTTACACTGTTGACTCATATTTAGCTTGTGATCCACTATGACCCCCAGATCCCTTTCTGCAGTACTCCTTCCTGGGCAGTCATTTCCCATTTTGTATGTGTGTAGCTGTTGCAATGCCTAAATGAGTTGGGAGCCTAAATTTCATTTTCAGAAGGGAATTAGGCACTTAGGAGCCTAAAATTCCATTGACTATGAATGGGCTCTTAGTTCCTGCATGCCTAAATCCCTTTTGAAACTGAGATTTAGCCTCCGAAATCAGTTAGGTGTCAAAATGCTGAGGGTAGCAATGCCTGAATAAATACCTTTTTAAAAATCTGGGTCCTAGGATTTTAATCACAGTTACATTAGAGTAAATCGGAAGTAGTTAATGCTGAAATCAGTGGAGCTACTCCAGATTTATACTAGTGTACAGAATGGAGATCAAAACCTGGCCTCAGCTTGTTTCCCCATTCTACAAACCGTGGGAGATTAATAACTTACAGATTGTTGGGCTTTTTAAGTAGCAATGTAACATTGCACCATATGGATTAAGGATTTGTTGGACTAATTTTGCATCTTTCTTTCAAGAAATCCACAAATCTTTAAAATAACATATTGCTTTTAAACTTGAAAGAGCCTTAAAATCTACCCAGTAGAGAGGATGCATGTTATTTGTGACTTTCCTCAATGTCTTAAGAACTTCAAATATTTAAAAGCACTAATGACTGAAAAATGACAGCTGTGATTTTTGGAGGACTCAAAAACCATAGTAAATTTACAGATACGAATTTGTTGGTACCATGACAATGGGTCCTCAGTAATGACTGGCCAAATCCTGAGATTATTATGCAGGCCCAAATTGTTCCTTTTGGCTCCACATACACCCTATGCATCTAGAGTTCCCCTTCTCTACTGCAGATTTCTTTTGCCTGGGGCTAACACCAGCCCTATGATAGAAAGGGTGGGCGGAGGGGTGAATCAGAGCCATCCCCCTTTCCGGGGTGCCATGAAGGGCTCTGCATGGATCTAAGGAACTATGAGTAAGGAAGAGGTGGGCAGGCCAAAGAAGGAGTGGGTGAGCTGGTCTGGAATTGTGGGGGACATGTATCATCCCTCCTGTGAGCCCAGCAGACAATGCAGAGGAAAGTTAATGCAACCCAAAGCTGAAGATTTAATGCAGGTCAGAAGCCCCACACTTTTTAATGGGACCCCATGCCTGTCATCAGCTGCGGAGACTGGCAGTATAACCACACTGCCGAAAAACAGGGGCAGTGCTATACAGGGCTCAGAACCCATTCAGTGGTCCTGTGCCCTCCACACCTCCCAGGGAATGCATGACCTTTGTGGCCCAGATTGCTACCACAAGAGGGCAAATGCTATTCTCTTCGCAGAAGAAACTACATGAAGAGACCTTGGTGGAGTTTCCTGGCCATGTGGAAGCTATATCTGCGTAGGGGTACCATTTAGCCCTCAGTCCTTCTTCTGCAAGCACACTGCAAGGTCAATGCGAGTTTGCTTAACTGAAAATTGAGGACAAATGGCATGAAGATGTCAGAATTAATATTCTGTTGTTCATGCGAGGTGCTAGCCTACTTGACATCCTGCACAGGGAAAGGGCCCACCCACAGAAAACAAGCAGCTGACCCCTCAGAGAGGGAAGGAGCCAAAAAGAAGCTGAGATCAACTCATTTCTTGGGACCAATCTAAAGGGCAGGGGCAGATGCAATAATAGGAGAGAACAAGTAAGGGATACTGGCCTGTGCCTACTGCTCAAGAGATCGAGGAAGTCAGTGGGTGCTTCCCGGTGGAACTCTGCCCAGATGCACATATGAATGAGTGCTAGGAAAATGGCTCCACAGTCACAGAGAGCCTGAAAAGTGCTAGATTGACAACCGTGGAGTCTGAACTCATCACTATGGCAATAAAACAACCACTGCATAGCCAGCAACGAAGCAGGCTTCTCCATGCTGTCCTACAGATATGTTTCATCCCTGACTTGCAGGGACCTCTTCTAGGAGTAAGAGGATAGCTTACTCCATGTGTGGTCATTCAGTTTTTGGCCTCTGTACTGAGACTGACAATAAGTTACCACTGTTGGTGGTGGGTTTTATGATGTGGACACTTGCTCACTGGAATCTGGAGTGAGACCCCCAAATTCATGTCATTTATGTGTCTTAAAAGCCAGCGTAAGTATTAATAGCTTGCACTTCAATCATCTTTTTCTCTGAAGGATCTAAAAGTGCATAACAATGTTTACAAACAGTCCATAAAGAGATGAATGTCTACAACTGAAATGCAGCTGCTTCTGGGGTGAAATGTGATAGTGCAGAATAACATTCCACAACAGTTTAAGATATACAGTGATTAACAACTTATTCAACAATTGAAACTGCAGGGTGGAATTTAGGTAGACAGACAGTAATTAGTCAAAGCCTGAGCCTGCTGTTGCTCCAAGTACAAACTCCCCATTGCCATGATATTTCCCAAATTTCCATACAGTGCCCACCAAACTCAAAAGACATTTTTGGAGTATCGGTTGTCTCGTGATTGAAACATAGCCAATTTCTCTTCTGTTGTTGTGTAATGACTTGGCTAATTCAGTGGCTTTCAATCTTTCCAGACTACTGTACCCCTTTCAGGAGTCTGATTTGTCTTTTGTATCCCCAAGTTTCACCTCACTTAAAAACTACTTGTTTACAAAAGCAGACAAAAATACAAGTGTCACAGCACACTATTACTGAAAATTTGCTTACTTTCTCATTTTTTTTCCAAATAATTATAAAATAAATCAATTGGAATATAAATATTGTACTTACATTTCAGTATATAGTTTATGGAGCAGTATAAAGAAGTCGTTGTCTACCTGAAATTTTAGTTTGTATTGACTTTGCTAGTGCTTTTTATGTAGCCTGCTGTAAAACTAGGCAAATACCTAGATGAGTTGCTGTACCTCCTGTAAGACCTCTGCGTACCCCTGGTGGAGAACCACTGTGGTCATTTATATGTACCACTAATCTCTGAAGAATGGAATCAGAAGTGCCATACCATTTGTCATATGCTCCATAGGGATAATAGCTAATGGAGAGTCTGCTTTCAGTTAAGTAGTAAGGGCCTGTGCTTTGGGCCTAGGAGGACCTAGTTTCTATCTTAGCTGCTGTTGGTAGCTTCTGAATGGCCACAGTCTTCTGCTCCAGGTCAGGCTGTAAACAACTTACTCAGACTGGTGAGCAGTTACTCACAGGAATCACTGTTGACCTGCATGTGAATTACTGTTCGCCATTGTGAGTAAAGGGTTCACAATCTGGTCTAGCCTGATGAACGTGACGCCTTCGGTGGCAGGAGTTGATCTGAATATATTTGAATGGGTCATTTCAAAGCTGTTACGAACTTCTAGGTTATTTTTGTGACTAAGACTCTTTAGTAAGTTTTTATTTGTTATTTATAAAGTCACACATTCATCTTACAATGATACACAGACTATTATCATCCATCTGACTTTGGCAGTTACCGATTACACTATGTTAAAATATTTCAATAAATAATCAGTTCAGCTTCCAGTATGCTGATTTAGTTCAGATTTCATTCCTTGCCTTGTATTTATTTTTGTGGGGAGTGTTGTCCATCTTACTCTCAAACTGCCCTTTTTGCATTAGCCATTTTAGGATAAAATACATTTAAGATTTGCATTTAAAAAATATACTAAAAGCACTGGACCCCCTCCAGCCAGAAACATGTAATTATGCCATTTGTATTGCAAGCAGAAGTGGCTGTAAAATATCAGCTTACCTTTTTTTAAAGATTGATACTTTTAAGCAGTGGTATATTACATATAAACTGACATGCTTGGGAGAGAGAATAAATCAGGACAGTGTATGAATTCCTCAGAACCTTAGATAAGGGCAGACGTTGACACGGGGCTGTGGTTTAAACAGGATCTCAGTTACAGTTTGCTCCTTATAATTCTTGCCTCTTATTTTCATAATATCATAAGTATTCAAGGTAGGAAAAAACACTGGCCCTTTTCTACAGTCGAAAAGGCGTTTCTGGTATAGCTCCACTAGTATAGCTTATACATCAAACCGTTCTAGTGGAGATGCATTTTATACAAGAGTTCTTTTGCCGACATAGCTTATACCATGTCCCCAAATGAAATAATCCATACCGGCAAAAGGGCTTTTATGCCACTATATCTACATAGCGGCTTTTGCCAGCATAGCTATGTTGGTCAAGGGTGTGATTTTTCTAACCTATACCACTATGCTGGCTAGGGTGACCATATTTCCCTATGCTGAATATGGGACACCTGGTAAAATTACTTGTATTCAAGTGAGTTTAATGGCAATCAAAACTATGCAGTGAAACATTCAAATTAACGTCAAGTTGACTATGCCCTCCATGCCTGGCTGGGCCCCCAGGGCAGAGCAGCATCTCCTGGTACCTGGTGCCTGAGGCATTTTCCTGAGACAACACATGGGGGGCGGGCATGCAGACTCACATGCCCCCACCCTCCAGATTTCTGTCAGGGTCCACAGCAGAATGTGGCCAGCAGCAGCCTTTGGCACTGTGCAGGAAGGAAGGGACGGGAGCTGCTTCCAGCCATGGGGGAGGAGGAGAAGAGATGACCTGGCCTGTATCTTTGCAGAGTTCATCTTTCTCCACCTCCACCCCCATCACCTGGGGCTGAAAGCAGCTTGACCCTCCCTGCCTGCACAGTGTTGAAAGGTAGCTAACACCTCCAGGCTGCTGCTGGCCATCGATGTAACCCAGCCGCCTCCTATCTCCTGGCTACAGCACAGGTAGGAAGAGGTTAAGCCCAAAGGATACATTGTGCACTAGGGCCAAGGGAACCTGACTGCAGGGGCTTCAGTGAAACTGGCCAGAGAGGTGGCTCAGCAGGGGATGGTGCTTAGGGGATGGAGCTCCCTGGGGGCAGAACTCAGGGCAGTGGGAAGGGAGATGGATGAAGAGGTGCTAAGCCCCCTTCCCACAGGGTTTCTGTGGCGTCTGCAGGGTCGGGGCGTGAACAGGCTGAAAATCGCTTCCCTGCCCCTGCCACTCCAGAGCTTAGCTGAGCGGTGGAGAGACTTCCCTGTGCCAGCCCTATGCATGGCCTTGGCACATACAGGGCTTGGCTCCTCTTGGCCAGCACCCCAGGCTGGAAGGTCTTGGGCTTTCCCAGGGCACCAGCCCAGCCAGAGGCAGTGAGGGAAGGAAGGAGCCTGCTGGCCAAGCTGCTAGTGAGCTGAGCGCTCCAACCAGGGGCTGGTTCTCTGCACAGCGCTGGGAGTGGGCCGCAGCAGGGCTGGGGGTGTGTGAAGGAGCAAAGTAGGGAGTGGACAGCAAGAGGGGGAGCACATAAATAACAGATGGGTGGGCAGCAGAGGCGACACTTAACCTGCTGTCTCCTGGCACCAGCCCTTACTCACCAGCCACCGCAGCATGCAGCCGGTGCCCGGCTGAAAATGGGATGGGGGTGGGCCCTGCTGGCCAAGAGCCAGCCCACAGCCGGGGCTGCGCTGATGGACCAGCAGGGGGAGCAGCTGGCCCCACGTGCTGCAGCTTCGCCCCACCACCATCATTGCACACCCTCCCCCACCATCGGCTACTGGATCTCCCCTACTCAACGCTGATGGGTGGGCATCTTGTGAGCAGGGATCCAGCCAGCAGCAGAACTCACCAGTTCTAATGGGGTGGGAGACAGAAAATACACGAAAATTTGCCCATTTTTAAGAAAAAGTTGGGACACTTGTAGGAGGGCTTAAATATGGGACTGTCCTTTTGAAAACAAGACATTTGGTCACCCTAATGCTAGCAAAATTTTAAGTTTAGCCCAGGTCTGAGGTCCATCCCCCAGTGGGAGCAGTGTATTCTAGTGATGAACATAGGCAGTTAGGGAGCCTGGTCTTTTGGATTCTGGGCCTGACTGTGCCACTGACTTTGTGTGAATTTGAGAAAGACACATAGGCCAGTATCTACAAATGTGCTTCTAATATGATTGCTTTATTTTCTGGGTGCCCAGCCTGAGACAACTGGGCCTGATTTTCAGAACTCCTGAGTACCCTCAGCGCCCATTGTGTTATGAATGCTCAGCACCTCGGATAACCACGTCTTAAGTATATCAAGTTGGACACCCAAAACTTTGTGAATGCTTTTGAATTTTCCTCCTTCATCTCCCAAGCCCCAATCAGCACAACATTTAAGTACCTGCTCAAAACCATCCCTATTCAACAAAGCACATAAGTGTGTGCTTAACTCTAAGTGCGCGTAGAAGTCCCATTGAAGCTAGTGCTTAAGTGCTTTGCTGAATAGTGATGGATTGTTGAATCAGGACCTTGGTGTCTCAGTTTCCCCATCCATAAAATCGGGGCAAGAATGCTTCCCGACTTCAAAAAAGGTGCTGTGAGTTTTGGTTAAGGTTTTTACAATGCTTTGAAATTCTTGGAGGAAAAGGGCTGCGTAAGTGGAAAAGTATTATTTCTTCTAGCAGTAATTATACCATTGGCTGGTTTTGCATGGTATGGTGACTAAAAATAAGGTACATGTTTTTAATGGTGAAGGTAACTAACCATTGGAACACCTTATCTAGGGATGTGGTAGATTCTCCATCACTTTAAGTCTTTAAATCAAAACTGGATGGCTTTTTAAAAGGTATACTCCAGTTCAAACAGAAGTTATGGTCGTGATTCAGAAAATGACTGGGAGAGGTTCTGTGGCCTGTGTTATTCAGGAGATCATACTAGATGGTCCTAGTGGTACCTTCTGGCCTTAAAAATCTATGAATCCATGAAAGAATCTATGAATTGTTCCTCCTCCCTGATTGTATGACTGAAATGTTTTAAACAGGAGAATAATGAATAGCAAAGATACAAAGGTTCAGAAAAGGCATCTTTCATGCTAAAATTCACACAGGTTTTTATGAATCTCAACTATGAAATGTTTTGCATTTTTTTTGGTTACTCCTGAAAAACAAATACTATGACCTCATGAACTAATGAACTGACCTTGGCATTTTTAACAGTGAAAATATTCTCAAATGAGTTTTTTAAAAACTATTCATCTAACTCTAGTCCTAAGTAAGGTCCATAGGATTTGGACCAGAGTTTTAAATTATGCAAAACTTACTGAGGTGTAACATGAATAATAGTAAATGAGAGTGTTAATTAAATCCCATATCTGTCCGCTGACTCTGTGGCAATTGTTCTTACATCTTCTTAAAATAAAGCTTGTGGGGCTTTTATTTTTGTGTGTAACAAACTTTACATTAGAGTTGGTCAATCTATTATATTGGCAGAAGGGGATTGTCATTGATCGCTTTCCCTCTATTTGCCTTTTTTTCCCGCCTTCTCTAAACCCTTGTGCCATAATGCAGAAGATTTATTGTCAATGATTTATTAAAATGTAATTCTAAGTTGACTCCTTATTGTGAAAGTAATCTGCAGGCTATCTTTGTTTAAACTTGTAACCTACTTTGTTAAAGAAAACAGCCTACGAAATGTTCATTGTAATAGACAGGTTTTTATAAAGAACTGGGAAATGCTATAATGACCAAAAACAAATTGTTAAAAAACTTATGCATAGAAACAATGTGTTGGTTAATTGTATTTTTTTTCCAGAGGGGAGGCAATTCTATTTAATGGTTGCATTTTTCAGTACTATTAATTAATTTGAATTACCCAATATCACTTAATTTTTTCCTAGGAAAGCTTCTGCTTGCCTGAGCAATATTGTAACTGCTAATTCAATTACACTGAAATTGTTTAATAGAAAATATAATTGCTTATTCATACAGAATATCCATTAAAGAAGTGCAAAGGCCTATACCTCAGCATTACTGAATATTAGTACTTTGGGAATTCAGATGGGAATGTTGGATAGGGAATGTTGGATAGGGATAATCTTTAATTGTTCATCACCTGCCTCCAAAATAATATGAATGGACCGAGACTAAATGACCACTCATTACAAGTTTCAATTTAGGAACTTGGCTGGGGTCAGCAGATTGCTTATGCTGATCGCAATGATTTGAAGTTGTGATTACCATAAGCAATTTAAATTTTATTGATCTACCCTTCTGAAAGTTGTAATTGAGCATAGATGTTGGACCCGTAGCTCTCCAGACTAAATTGTACTCTGAAGCCCTTGCTGGATTATTGAAAGAATCAATAAGCAGTCAGTCACATTAGCAATGAAATAGCTCCATTAACGTACAGTGCTATTGGTGAAACTTTATTTAGAAAAGGAGTTAGTTCACTTCATTGTTTTATCAATGAAACTTGGTTGTACAAGGAAAAGTATTGCTTTTGTATATCTAGTCAGCTTACATAATAATAGCGATCATATATGCTCTATATATGAGCGCTTGCATAGCGAAGAAAGATATTTTTTTTACCAATTTGCTTTAATATAAACAGAGGTCCCATATAACGGGCATGCCAGTTTGTTAATTGCAATGCACTGAACCAATTTAGGAGTTTCAGTAAAAACTATAGTATTATCTCAGCTCACTATAAGAAGGTTCCAAACATGGGGTCAAATTTCCTCATGTGAGTAGTCCAGTGGATATATATATATATATATATATTTGGAAGTTTCATACTTCCAGCATTGATGTTAGTGGTCAGCTTATTAAACAAACACTTACCGTACTTCCGTGACTTCCCTGAAGACACTGTGCCAGTTGTGAGAGAACAGCAAGGTGCTTCAGTACACACTAGAAGAGTAGAAACAGAGGGCAGGAGAGTATGGATGAGCTGTAGGTAAGTGGGTGAAGGGGCTTCTCTTGTTCTGGACTTGTAGGGTTGTTTGTTCTTCCCATCTGACAGCTGGTTGATTTGCTTGTGTTTGTTCATTTCTACTGAAAAGCAGGACTGACCCAGGACATGCATGGGAGCTTGGAAGAGGACAATGCCCAAAGATAAATTCAGTGGTTTAAAACAGGGGTGAGTTAGCGTCAACCTTTGAAACACAGGAGTGGAACTCAAATTTTAGTACATCTGTTCCTTCCCTGCAGCCTGTGGCTGTCTCTGTTTTTACAATATCCACTATGTTACTAGATCTATTCATGACACCCATTCAGAGTACCTTTATTATCACTATTTATTCGTATTACTGTGGAGCCTAGAAGCCCTAGTCATGCACCGGAACCCTTTTGTGCTAGGCATTGTATCAACATGGGACAAAAAGACAGGCCTAGCCAGGAGTTTACAATCTAATTATAAGACACAACAGATGGATACAGACAGACAGATGGGGAAGTACAAGGAAACAATGAGACAATATTGGTAAGCATGTTCAACAGTGGTATCAGCCTGACCCCCACAAGCTATAGTGGAGTAATCCTGAGCCTGGGAAAGTACCACCATTTCCCTCCAATCTAGCCCACCAAAAAGTGACAATAGTGGAACTATCATGTTTAGTAGTTTATGTGCACCAACTAAATAAGTGTCTGCTTGTGTACTACATACAGAACTGCTCATTTCAAAAGATTCAAAACACTGTAAAACCATTCAGTGAGATCCTGGCCCACTGACTGCAGTGGTTCAAGACTTCAACCATTAAGGCTAGATTGTAAAAAGGTGGTTGAAATCCTGGCTCCATTGCGAAGTCAATGGGAAAGTTTCTGTTTACTTCAATAGGGGTTAGGATTTCAGCCATAACATGCATGTGCTCGCATTCATACTTTTTGTGTGCTTCTAACTTGTGTGTGCAAATATGTGAAGAATGGGAACAAACCAGGCATTTCCACCAGGCTAGTAACTGTCTAAATAGCCAAGTTGAATACACAGACATCTGACTTTGTGTGTACTCAGAAGATATTTTGGATGCTTATGTTTGGCATGCATAAATATGTGTGCAACTGAACAAAACTAACTTTCAAAACCTATGTATAAGTTACTTTGCTCCTAGCAATATGGCCATCTCTTATCAAAAAAATTGTATACAAATTGACATGGATAAACCAATAGGATTCTACAGTAATTGAATAGGGATTAGTAGAAATTACTTTAATATTCTATAAAACTGAGTAGAAAATTATAACCCTTCCATAGGCTTTTTAAACTATCCTATATATTCCTACAGAGGGAAAATATACTTCTATATTAAAATGTATAGATGGTTAATTACAGACAGGGCTAGCAGTGTATGGAACCACACATTGAACAATGAGAATACAACAAAATATTGAGTAAGCACTGTTCATCCTATGCATGAATGAGGTAAGAGTCATGTGGAAAAAATAGTATGTGATCATATAATTAAAGTCTGTATCATAATGCATTTGCATGGGGGGGTTGACTGAAGGTTAAACTGGCAACCTTAATTATGGCATTTCCTAACTTTGGCATGTTTGATTTTGTAACCTCGATAATGATCATGGTCTCTCTTTGTATATATATATATACACATGCACACATCTGCGCACGCACACACACAGAGACTATGTTAAAAGAACATTATATAGAGATGATCACCATCTTTTATAAAGTTCCGTAGGAGTTTTTCACAATGGATCTTGGGAGTAGAACATGGCAACATGACACACTCAGAACAGGAAAAATACTACATTTAACTGAAGCTGCAGGGGCAATTTCCCAACTGAAATTTCACAAGACACGGGGAGCTAACATCCCTATGCCTGTTATCTATCAGGGGGTACATTTACATTGACTAGCTATGGATACCATTACCATGACTTTAGGAAAGTTCTTGATATTGTACAGCAAAAGAATCTAATAATGAATCGTTAAATTGGAGCCACTTGAATGAATGAAAACTTGGCTAGGAGCAGAGGATACTTGTTGATAGTAAAGTTTCAGGATGGTGGGAGGTGCCTAGTAGAAGAATCAGCATTAACTTTGATTCCTTATGTAACCCACGCACCTCCTGGTTGTGGTGTTCTGTTCCCACTAGTGGCAACAAAACCACCTAGAAATTAATGAGTCTGCTACAGCCTCAGCTAAGAGCCAGGTGGCTTTTGGCTCATGTAGTAAAGACTTACGCATTTAGTTCCAAAGATCCCAACTTCAATCCTGCCCACCGCTACCGAGGGTCTGTTGGTGTTACCTTTGCACTTCATATTGTAACACTCCCGAATGGGTAGTTGACAGCAGTGATCAAACCTGGGTGTTCTGCATCTAAATGCATGAGCCTCTACTGCCTCAGCTAAAAGGGCCTGCTCACTGTAGCAGGATCATCTACTTCCATATGTGGTCAAGCCACAACTAGAGGGGAACAGAGCACATACTGAATAGGTGAGAATTACAATACCAGTGACCTGGAGAAGAGTAAGAGGCAGGAAATAGATAAAATTATTATGATGATATAAAATGGAGTGAAGGGGGATCAGATGTTTAAAGTTTATGATTTCAATTTGCTCATGAAAAAGTGAATGGTAGAAACTTAGTACAGTGGCCCTGGTATAAGCACTAGTAAAATCCGCAGCTGGGCAGATGCCTCCCTTTTTTAAGATAGTTTTCAGTAGAGATGGGTGAACCTCCTGGAGGTTCCATTCACATAGACACCCAACATCCAAAAATGCTTAAAGTACAGTCATGCAAACCCTTCAGGGTAAGTTTGTGAAGAAGTTTGTTCTCTAGAGATTGGCAGTGACCATTTTCTGCAGGTTTGGACATAGATTCAAGCTGAGCTTGAGCTGAGCTCCCTGGAAGCTGACCCATCATGGAGGGGAATACACCCTTCTAGAGGTGTGTTTTCCCAGAATATTGGCAAGGACTGGTTTTCAGTGCACAATGCTTCCCACGGCCTCTCCTGTTGCTCCCCATTGCCCCCCAACACAAACTAATGCTTTAATAGCACAATCTAGCCTCTCGTGAGATCAGATGATGCTATGAGATTTCTGCCTTGAGTAGTGGCAGTTTAACAGGTTCAATTGTTTTCTCATGATTTCTGCCACTATGGAACACATCTGAACAGATCTGGAAAACAGGCCACTTCCTGGTTTTGATCTACCATGAGACAAATCCCCAGAAGCAGGGTCATCTCCATTAGTCTGAAGAATTCAATGTTCCTCTCAAAAATTCAAGTAGAGTATTGTGTTAGAGGTTCCAGTTCAGGCCTACCTCTATTGATACAGGCTAGGAATGACAGCAGACTGCAATAATCTGTTCTGCTTAGTTCTGATGAGCTGCTACCCTCAGCGTGTGAAAACCACTGCATGAAGACGTCTTGGCCATTTAAAAAGAAATCCGGTCTTTTGCAAAACTCAAAAGCAGAGCCAAGTTCAGGTTTTAATCAAGTTTGTTTAGCTCTTGGGTTCCAATTCAGGTCCATTTCTAACAGTAAATGGGAGAAAATGCACCTGATTGATCTATACCCCTTATAAAATCTCATGCCTTGGTACCAGGGAAATTCCACCTGTACAGTTTAAGTGCTATATTGAAAGGGTGAAGAATTCTCTGATATGATAGCATGATTAAAAGAGACTGTACATTGGGATAAGACTGTACATTGGGGTAAGAGAATTCTCTTAATTCTGGAGATTCTGATCTCTTTATCCTTTCTATAATGTCAAGGAGCATTACGGTTTTCAGGTAGTTTCCAGTTTTCAATATTTTTGAAAACCTTTTAACTGAGAGCCTTTACACTAAAACAATTAAGTTTTGAGATCCATTTAAATTTTACTTGTTTTAAGCACCATCATAAACATCTGCCATCTGGCACGGAAATTGCTTCATATGGCAGGTGGAAAGATGAGATTGATTTAAAAGTTCTATGTCTTTGTTACTTTTCCCTGCTGTATTTTTCAGTGGAGTAATTTGTACCTGATGGTATTTAAATAACCATTTATTGCCATAATGGAAGAGTATAGTAAAAAATACATACAATAATTGCTGTCATTCCAGTACAGGAAAATAGCATTTGCCATAATGGAGCATTGCTTTGTCTAGCCTGGCTTTCTGCCCCTAACAGTGGCCAATACCTAGATCATTCAGAAGAAGGTGAAATAACTTTTACCTCTACTCCTCCATGCATACCTAATACATAGGACTATTTGTGCTACTCCTAGACTGAAAATAAAATCTCATCTTTCCCCTTTAGATAACTATTTTAAACCCAAAAGCAGGGCTGGATTACTCTGAGGGAACGTTTTCACTGCACAGTTAACCCAGGTTCTTACTTGGGTTTTAGCCCAAACCCCCACCTCCCTACCATCCACACAGAAAAACTTCTGATCCAGGTTTGGAAGTGCTTTAAGCCCAGGCTAGCTGACCTAACTGGGGTGTAGATTAGAGCTGTGGTTTAAGTCATTTTGGAACAATCATGTTGCAGAGAGGATGCAGGTAAAATCATACAAGTGATTCCAACAATGACCCCTACAGTACAAAGAGTTGACACAACTGACTCGGAAAGAATTCTAGAGCGACTCAGCACATAGAACATGTCCCCAGACACACATGGGCAAGTGCAGAACAGTGAGGACACATTAACATGGGTAAGGTTTTAACAGTGTGCTAGGCTAACCCAGGTGCTCAGACCTGGTTGTCAATCACCTGGTTAGCTATGCAGTGAAAATATGCTTTGGGTATATTAGTTTGCATACAAAGTCAGAACTAGTTTTTGAAGAGTCCTCTGTGACACACCATCTGCAAATCCTACTCTGAGCCTCCTCCCTCCCTACGACTGTCTTTGTGCCTATATACTTATTAGATATTTATTTAGTCCCATAAGGTTGCAGAACACTTTGGTGAAGCCTAGATCCTCAGAGGTATGTAGGTGCCCAACGCCTATTGAAATCAATGGGAGTTAGGCACCTAAATACCTTTGAAGAGCTGGGCTGTAGTCCCTATCGTGAAGAGAGAATTATTAGCATAAGGCAATAAATAACAAGGGTGGTGAGAAATACCAGGTGTGGGGGTGGAAAGGGAAGGAAGGACAAGGTTAACAAAAATAAGACCATGTGATTGTGATAACACTTTCTCCCTGCCTTGGCTACCTCCTCTATGCCTGCAATTGCCATCAGGCTATGAACTACCACCCCCATTTGATTAGTGTGTGAGACTCAGGGTACGCCTACACTACCCGCCAGATCGGCGGGTAGTGATCGATCTATCAGGGATCGATTTATTGCATCTAGTATAGATGCGATAAAATCAATCCCTGATCGCTCTGCCATCGACTCCAGAACTCCACTGCAGCAAGAGGCGGAAGTGAAGTTGATGGAGGAGTGGCAGTGGTCAACTCCCCACCGTCCTCACAGCCAGGTAAATCGACCTAAGATAAGCCGACTTCAGCTACGCTATTCATGTAGCTGAAGTTGCATATCTTAGGTCGACCGCCCTCCACCCCCCCCCGTAATGTAGACCAGGCCTGAGTCTGTTCTGTTGATCCTCCTTTATTGACCAGGGATGCAAAATGCAAACCTGGATTAGGAGAGGGCAGTTTGGGAATTCAATTTACCATGGTTTGGAACTATAAATGAAGAAATGAGGCTAGCAATCTAACTGGCAGGTGCATGGTGCAGGATACCTGGAAAAGCAGACCCCCCTGAGACTGCATAGTTTGCATTAAGTCTAAGATTGCCAGTGCTACACATTTTTGTTACTAGAGATAAGCAGAGGAAGCTGTTTATGGCTCCAAATTCGATTTAGGCTAAATTTTGATCTAGGGTATAATTCAGGTTTGACGACAGTGCTATCATTTTGTGAGTCATTCTCATGAGACTTCTTCAACAGCGGAATTCTCACAACATCACCTGTCCTTGCAAAATGTCTAGCATCTTGAGCAGAATATCTCATCAGAACAACTTTACCAATGAGATTTTTTTCTGTATCACTGTTGGTGACCAGAAATCTGTTGGTTTGGATCCAATGTAGAATAAAAACCAGAGCAAAAGAATCAGACTCAGGAATTTGCAAGAAGTTTTTGGCCCATCTATTGTAACTATAAAATCACCTTGCTTTTCTTCAAATCCAGCCATATTATCTGACTCTGCCACCTCTTGTGTTAGTGAATTCTAGCCATTGAGTATACACTGCATGAAGCAGTATTTTCTTTTATTTATTCTGTTGTTACTGCCCTTTCATTTTAAATAGCCCTGTCTATATTAAGAGCATCCAGGGGGGGAAAAGAGGTTGATTAGTTTCCACTATACTCTTCATAAATGTGGATACCTTAATCAACACCTTTCTAATGTTTATTCCTAAATTTTGCTGTCTCTCACCAAACTTTATTTGACTAGAATTAAATGAAAATTGCAAAACAATTTCTACAAATATTCATTTGACCTTGTCAGTGGATTCTCTTTCTCTGCGCTTGCATTCCTTCTGAGTTTGCTTTCCACAAATATTCCAGTAACAGTGTTTACTGGCAGGACTGTTCATGGAAACGGAAAATTGTAGTCAAATATTGGACAATATTTTCAAAAGCAAATTTTGAATTCGCGAATGCGATTCTTTGCACTGGAAAGCTGATTCTTAGCATTCCCTCAGCTCATTTAACTAGGAAAGAAAAACATACCTGTGACCTCTGGATCCAGTTAAAACTAGTGAACACAACTTGACTTCTGTATGCTGAATGTTCCTGAAGTGTTCTTTGTGAGGAATCTGCAGTTTAGGATTTATTTATCAATTATTTGGCAGATTATTTTGAATAATGAACAAATCTGAGGACATTGTAGACTTGGGGAACAAAAAGGAGGTGAAATTGATTTAATAAATTATTTCCTGCAATGTATTAATCCAACTGCATATTCACCCTTATTAGTTACCCTTCTCTGGACCTTTAGCAATCTCCATTCTTTCTTTGACACAACCAAAATTGACCACAATACTTCAGATAGGGATGTATCATTGTCTAATAGATTATCATTATGAAATGGTAATGATTATATTTTCTATATTGTTCCATCTTCCTTTCTTAAGCATAGAATATCAGGGTTGGAAGGGATCTCAGGAAGTCATCTAGTCCAACCCCCTGCTCAGAACACGACCAGTCCCCAGACAGATTTTTGCCCCAGATCCCTAAATGGCCCCCTCAAGGATTGAATTCATTACCCTGGGTTTAGCAGGCCAATGCTCAAACCACTGAGCTATCCCTCCCCCATGAAAATGCATCAAGCTTCCAGTTTTCTTTTTTTAACTGATGCTGGAGACTGGTAGATATCTTCACTGGGCTATCCAAATGAACTTCTACATCTTTTCTTCCTCAGAGATACTATAATAGTCATTGTCCATCAGAGGATGAGCTAACACTAGTTATGGTCAACAGCCATTGTCTTACATTTGTCCATGTTAAATTTTATCTGCTGTAGTGTTGCCCAATCTCCTAGTGTGTTCCCCTCACTCCGCTCTCATGTGGGGTTTCTTAGAACCCCTTATCATTTTACTCGGTTTCATCAGCAAATGTCACTGGCTCATTATTCATTTTCTCTTCTAAAACATTAATAAATGTCAGAGATAGACCAAAACAAAAAGTCAAGATTCAGACCCCAGGCTGAGTGGAAGGACAGTCTTTAAGGTGCTAACTTAGGATCTGGGAAAGTCAGGTTCAATGTCACAGATTTCTTTTGTGGCTTTGGATAAATCAGGTAGGGTCAGATATTTTTAAAGCGCCAAGTGCCTAACACACATTGGAATCAATGAGAATTAGGTGCATTGGCACTTTTGAAAATCCCCACTAAGCACCTATCTGTATCCGTAGGTGCCTAAATACCTTTCCAAATCTGACCCTTAGTGTTTGTGCCTCAGTTTCCTTTTTGTAAATTGGAAAGAATAATACTTCCCTACCTCACAGTGAGGATAAATACATCACAGATGGTGAGGTGATCTGATAATATGGTAATGAGGATTATATAAGTGCCTTTAAAAATAGGTTCCTCACATTTTGGGGGGGGTTCATTGTCTGAAGCCAGATCTGAATCAAAAATGTGCATCTGCCCCCTCTCTTTATAATGAGAAGAACCAAAGCCTTGTCTATGGTACATTCAGAACACAATAGCTGTAATGGGGATGTGGTCTGAAAGCCAGATCCAGACAATTTTGCATCTCAGGCCCATTTCATAGAAATGCATTATAACACTCATCCCAATATCGACCCCTGCTTCTTGTCTTTATTTCTCCTACAAACGATTATCAAGTAAACACGTGTGCTATACTTGATGGCTCAGAAGTTGCCAGATTAAATAATCTGGCATCAGGAGTAGTTTCATTCACAGTATTACAAAATATCAAAAAGTTTCTTATACAACTTCAGCAAAGCATTTTTGCTGTTGTGATCTGAACGTTATTAAGATAAATGTTTCTGAGAGCTGGAATGTGCATCAGGTAAAAGATTTCTAAGCATCTTTGTGCCTCTGTTGCATTGCCTTCAGATACATTGCCTAGAAAATTCTTGTTTGTATATGGAAAGGTTAAGACACATACCTGCTAAAATGGTGCGCTGTCCTTGACTGATAACAACCTGTAAATAACCTTATGTGAATATGAAGGCAGCTGACAATGACCATTCATCACAAATTCTGAGACTGAAAAGTTGAGGTTATTTAAATGCTGAGGGTTAGGATCCTGCCAGCTGGTGTAAATTGGCATAGCTGCTTTGACTTCCATGGAGCTACATTGAGGATCTGGCTTTCAGTCTTGTGTGCTTAGTAGCAGGTCAAGATATAAAGAAACGAAGTGAATGTAATACTTTTGAAAGGTGCCAGATGGATGGTGCAGGAGATGGAGGTCCCTTCTTCCCTCCCAGATTATGTACCTTCATATAGTACAGGCAGCAGCCACACACGGCTCCCCACACATCTCTTGATCCTGACCCCAAGGAATGGGAACCTAACTGAGTCTCCACACAAATTCAATCTGTACCTTCTCTGTTGAGGCTGCCAGTTTCAATATTTTTTTTAAGGTGTGCCCACTTTTTCCTCTAGGCACTCATTGCCCATTGGCCACAGAACACCCTTCAGAGGCTTATCCTTCAAGCTGCTAACACAGCTTCTGGCTACAAGTGTGGGCAGCTCATTGTAGGAGCTGACTCAGCTTATGGAACTTAAGGAAGAGTGTGTGTGTGTATGTGTGTAAGCATTTCAGAATATTTCTTTGAATCACAAAGTAAATATTAATTTGACCATGTTCACAACCCTTTCATGCTCATTTTCCATCAGCATTCCAATTTTTCAGGTTTACTAACACAATTATTCATAAAAGATGAATATTAAGATCAACTATCTGAATATTTTTAAAATAAATTTCACATGTATGTTTTAAGGGTCTTAATTTTTTCCCCATACTGGGGAACGCCACTTAATAGAGATATTGGGCCCAATTCTCCACTGGCATAAATTGGTGTCCGTTCCATTGACTTCAGTGGAATATCTCAATTTACACCCAATGAGAATCTGCCCCTACCCTTACAGACTAACTCCTCACCCATTCATTCTCCTCTTATCTACCAGCAGTCCCTAGAGGAGGCAGCCAAGTTGGCCCTTCTCTTTATTTCCCGCTGCTTTTACACTCTTCTGCCTCTTCTTTTCAATGAAGAGGCTGCACATCTGAGGGAGCAGCTGGAAACAAGGCCAGGAGCCAGATCCATTTAAGTAACTGCAAACCACAGTATGAGATACAGCAGTAACATAGTGGTGGTACCATAACAACAAAATGGTCAGTTAGTGGTCCCTTCTAACTTTGCTGAGCACAGGGTAGGTCTCTTCCAAGAAATGTGTTCCCATCATCCTTTGCTTAGTCTGGTCCTTTAAATCTGGCAGAGCCAAAAAGCTGCAGCCCTAAAGTGGCCATACTGTAACTGTTTGCTGCTGTTGCTACTGCCTGTATTCCTCCTGCCACCTGGTAAGTGCTTGTTACTTTTTTCTTTTCTTATAAATAAAATGGTACCATTTCATACTAGTGCATTTGGCAGCAAAATACACCCTTTGCGCAGGGTTTAGTTTGTTATAAGTCAGGGACCAGAAACAGTACCAGGCAGGAGATTTATGTAACTAACCAGCACGGTGTGAATTGAGAAGATTCACAATGATCTGCATGTGAGCAATCTACTGGCCAAGAAGTGCTCCCTGGAAAAAAAATCATACATTTGAAATAACACTTCTGTTTGAGAATTTCACAAGCTGCAGACAGTTCCCAAATGAGAAGGGGGCGGGAGAGTGAAACACCACATTTTGTTCCAAATAATTTTTTCAGTTCTAGTTGCTCATTTCTTTCTGTTAGGTTCTGAAGAGTTATGTCTCTGCAACCAGGGCACCACATACTCCCTAGGAAACTCAATGGGGTGGAGCTGTGTGAATGGAGAACAGACTCTTCCTCCACACTGCAAAAGTACTGTCAAGGTATTACTTACTGCTGCCTCTGGTCTGCAGCAGTTTTCACATCTGTTAGTCTTCCTTATTTTAGGTAAAGTTGCTTGGCAGAGCAGTGTATCTAGCTCTTCCCCAGTCTGCTCTGAAATCTCCATCTGCATGAAGGGGTGCAGGGAGTCTCCCTAGAATTGTGTTCCTTGATGCCCAATCATCTTTCTGAATCCTGTATCCTCATATTATAGAACCAATATGGTCCTTCTGCATTCCCCTCTACACCCTTGGGGGAGACCAATCTGACCCATGGGAGGCCAAGAAAAGCAGTTTTGCATAAATGCAGCCTGTGTGAGTTCTTCCCGTCAGATGAATTGAAAAGAATGTGTATATCTTTGTTGGATTACATTCCAATGATCTGTCTGAGCTGAGAGTAGATAACCTACAAAACAGAATGTCAACATTACTGTGCCCCAAAATTACAATATATCTCGCCAGTGGGTTTTTCCAGTGGGTGCCTTTGATATGGAATGTTGCTTCACACCAGTTGGTTGGCCTGAATTTCCATTGTTCCTCTCTGTTCTCTGGTGAATATGCTGATTTCTACATTGCTTTCTATTTTCCCACAGCTCTGTCTAGTATTTACAGTCAGATAATGATGAGGAAATTCCTGATGAGGAAACCAAAAAGGCCAAAGATAAAAAGGATACAGGGCACGTGTTTGCCTCTGAAGTGCGTGTGTGGCGTTTAAGGTGTACTAAGTAGGAAGTAATCTTGTTTTCACCACCACCCCCTTGTTTTACATGAAAGCAGCCACAATTGGGATAAGAGTAAAATGAACATAAGTATGATAAATGATAAAGTGCTCATGGGAGTAAATATACCACTCAGAAAGAGCATTGCTAATCAAGCCATGCAGCAGGCTAATGCACTGTGAGAGCAACCTCCTCCAAAAGATTCTAAATTTGAAACACTGTAAAGGCTGGCATTTAGCTTGAGTAGTTTCTGGCTTAAGGTGAAACAAAGGATACAATAATGTTACACTGATGGCTCAGAGTAGCAAAAGGAACTTTCAGAGGGTGTCTTTGCCTTCTGCCTGAAGGTAAGAGTATGTGATGGATTTCACAAATGAACAGCTAAAAAGGGATATGATGCTAATTATGGGCCAGATTCTGCCACCTTATGCTAAGAAGTAGCTTCCCCAGTTGGAAAGGGGCAAGAGGGCAAAATCTGGCCCTTGTGAATTTATCATATAGCTATACCAGCTACGGTGGTCATTGGGGTGGTGAATTGAGGAGCTGCTTTGTAGCAGCTAAAGGCATTCTGGTTGTCTTGGTGTTCAGGTAGTCAAAGTGCCTCTGAGGTAATGCAAAGAAGAGCAGTCTTACTAGTCCTTTTCATAGAAAGCAGCGTGTGCTACACTTAGGGTTTGTCTTCACTACCGGGGTAAATTGACTAAGTTACGCTACTTCAACTAAGTGAATAACATAGCTGGAGTCAACGTAGCTTAAGTCGACTTACCCCAGTGTCTTCACTGCGCTGCATCGACAGCATTGACTTACCTTATTCCTCTCATTCCAATGGAGTACCGGCATCAACCAAAAAGCACTCTGCTGTCATTTAGTGTGTCTTCGCTAGAGCTGTTAAATCGACACCCACTGCATCGATTGCAGCAGTGTCGATCTCCCCAGTAGTGAAGACAAGCTCTTAGAATTCCACTCCACCATCTCGTGAGGAGTCTAGCACTATCTGGTATTCCCATAAATAGATGAGGATTTCCTCAAGTGAGTATTCATCATTTAAGTTGATCTGACAAATGAATTTTTCTTGACTTTTTCTACCTTTTACAAACAGTTCACAGAGAATATTTGAGACTGAAGATTTGAAATTAGATCTGTGTTTAGTTCTGATTGGTCAGAAGCCACTTGGTATAGCTTCTCGTCAATGATTGGATGATCCTGCAAGCCCTCCTGGCATGAATAACTCAGGCATGAATTCAAAATGCATTTTGCATAACTATTCAGGGAAGTCCCATTTGAAATTCACTATCTGCAAACCTTGGTAAGAGCAGTACTCATTTCTTGAGGGTTTGCAGAAATTGAACATGGAAAGGTGCAAGCATGGCTGGTGTGAATTCATCTAACAAGTCTAGCAAATGTCTGTGGAAAGATTTTCACCCAGCTATTCACCCATTTTTTTGTTTTTAAATGCTTGGGACTGAAGTTTCTCCCTCTTGTTCTCAGGGCAAAGGTGAATCAGGGGATTCAGGGGGCCTGGCGTTTTCAGTGGCGGGGGACACCTGCTGCCAAATTGCCACCAAAGACCTGGCACTTCGGCGGCGGGTCCCGGGTTGGAAGGACCCCCCGCCACAGGTCTTCGGTGCACTTCGGTGGTGGGTCCCAGAGCGGAAGGACCTCCCGTCGCGCGTCTTCGGTGTACTTTGGCGGCAGGTCCCAGAGCGGAAGGACGCCCCCGCCACCGAATTGCTGCCAAAGACTCGGACTGGAAGAAGCTCCAGGGGCCTGGGCCCTGCGAGAGTTTTCCAGGAACCCTGGAGCAAGTGAAGGACACCGCTCCAGAGCCCCCGAAAAACTCTCGTGGGGGCCCCTGTGGGGCCCAGGGCAAATCGCCCCACTTGCCCACCTCACCCCCCCGAGTGTCTCTGAGGTGAATTTGTTTGGAGAATCTGAAAGTGCTGTAGGCCAGTGCTAAAAGGGGATGAGGCCAAGCTGCAAAGATTGGCCCTGAATCCAGTTTTCAGCAGTGTGTGATAGTGTTCCGAGTTAGGTCTTACATAGATTTTAAGGCCAGAAGCGTCTGGTATGATCTAGTCGGAGTTCCTGCATAACAGAGGGCACAAAGCTTCACCCAGGTTATGATTCTGCTCATTACAGTGATAGGAAAATTGTCACCTTTCGAACAGGAACTTCAGCCAAGTATGTGGATACTTGCCTCTAGGTTAGTACTGCCAAGCCCAGCTGTTCAAAAGCATGAATCAGGCCCCAGGAAATCATGAGATTAGTTTAAAAAGAATCCAGAACTGATTATTTTTATTTATCTTCTGGATTTATTTTTGACCATTTGCAAGCTTTTCTCTGCAGCCGTGAGAACTAGACACTTTTTAAAAAATGTAAGCTATGATTCTTGTATGATCGCTTGAATCTGATGTAAGGCTCCCTCAATCTCTCCTATTGAAGCTGTTCCATTTAGGATAATAAATAAATAGTCTTGGAGCAGGGGGACTGGAACCTAAGTATCCCCCCTAGTCACTGGGCTACAGAGACATTCTCTCTCTCTCTCTCTCTTTCTGACCCAATAACTGTTTACATATTTGCACAAAATGGAACAGCTTTAACAGGCCCTCACTAGAATACTCAATAGCACATTGGTTAGGGCACTGGTATGGGAAACCCTGGTTCAAATCCTTTCTCCCACTAGGCCGAAAGGGGGAGAATTGAACTTATATCTTCAACATCCCTGGCAAGTGGTCTAACAGTAAAACATAATTGTCATGCTGTCTGGTGTGGCTGTGAGTGCCTACCTCGGGGCAGAGTGTCCAAAAACAGGTCAGACAGCCCAAGCTGGTGGTGTATTCTATAATTAGATTTCACCAAGCCAGTAACAAATGTGCGCTATACCAGTCTTACCATGGAGTCACAGACAGACCCTCAGACTCTCCAGTCTATCTTGCCATCCAGACAAGCCGGACTTTGTGATAAAAGGTCATTTAAACCTAAAATCACACCACATCAGGTTGTTCCCAATCCCAAGAGACCAATCACTTACCCCAGATCAATTGGTACTCCAGATCTTACGTGAAAGACAACACTGATAGCCAATTCTATAGTAAAATAATTAAAGGTTTATTAGCTAAGAAAAGGAAATGAGAGTTATTGAGAGGTTAAAGCAGATACAATATATTAATAGGTGAGTCAGTTTGTAATGCCAAAAGGTGGCAGTGATGTAATAAACTGCCAGTTATTGAAAAGTCTTTTCAGGGTACCCAGATTGTCTCTGGGGATCTCTTCTTTGCATCTAGTACAATTCCCTGTAAGAGTCCAAAGAATCCAGAGATGAAGGATCCTTCCTTGAATCCATAGTTGTAGCTTCTTCTCACAGAAAACAAGCTGACTGTCACTATCTACATGGGCTTTTCCTTTGATGGCAGTGAGCGACTTAGATGACTTAGAGTCTTTGACCTTGGATCATCACACACAATGGTCACTTCCTTTGAAATTAGCACTTTTCTGTTAAAGTTCTTCATTTGCATTCCACAAGTTTGCTTTCATGTTTGATGGGTTATTTGGTTACAGGGGTATATGCCTGTACACTCTTATGCATTCAACAACTGCTTTGATCTTGACTAATAAACAAGTGAATTGGCCTGAGGCTCTGGCATGAGCTGGCCCCAGACTGCCAGCATCAGAAGGGAGGCATCATTTCCTAAGACATCACTAGCAGAGAGAAATAGGCCTATCTGCAGCCCAGACTTAAGCACCTAATTCCATGAGAGGGGTGGAGCTTAGGACACATCCCTGTCATCCACATTAGCCACTGGTTAGCTTAGGAGGCTCCCTGCCTAGCATGGACCCATTCATAGATGTATATCTCTCACCATGTATTGTACAAGGAGTCTAGGGATCTAACCTAGGCTTTGTGGATCCTGGTGATTTTCAAGGGGTGTTGCAATCCCTAAGTCCCTTTGTGGATCCGAGTCATAATGGCCCCCTAAAGCCCTTTATACTGACTTCAGATCAATGGAGTGCAGTATGGTCTGCCCCTTCTGCCCTCTGCATGTACCCTACTGGCTGCACCAGCCCTACTCCATCTGAGTATTGCCCTATGGTGGAGGAATCTTCAGCTGCACATTTAAGGCAGAGTTAAGACTCATTTACTTTACCAGAATGAAACAAAGGGGCCAGTGTGTCGATCAAGGTCTTATCTTTGTATAGATGGATTAATAAATTGGTTTATGTATTCATTTAATATAAAACTTTTATAGTGAAAGACTGTTACATCCACTCAATTTAAAATAAAATGTAAAGGGATGCAGCCTAGCTAAATATTTAAAATTGTTATAAGCACATTTTCTTCGTGATTTTACTAATAACACCTTTGATATTCAAAAGTGGATGAAATGTACTCACCAAATTTACTTATCTGCATTAACTGAATTATTAACTTTCTGTCTTCCTTTTGGCTTGGATAATGGAAGTAGACTGGTTTCATTTTTGATTCTACACAGTTCTCTTTCACGAGTTCTAATGCACTAACAAAATGCTCTGGTATATGATTAGCAAACAGAAGTTATTTATGTTTAAATCTGGACAAATCCCCCCTCCATTTTCTCAAACTTTTTTAATAAAATTGTTAAACCTTTTCTAATAAATATAGTTTTGTTAAACAAAACTGAAATGTTGAGCCTAAACTTCACAGTGGTGTCTCTTTAACATGCTTAACTACAGCTTGAGAAAGCAGCTGCAGGCTTGATTACATCACATAGTGTAGACTGCTAGGAAGAGGGACCCTGATCTGGCAGCTTGTAGCTCCATATTAGTGTAGTTTGTGTTATAGCCAATTGCTATCTGACCTCTCCACACAGCAGAGGCAATGTTGTGCCATCTGTACATCTCTTAGTCACATTAAATTATGTCATTTATATCGCAGAGTTTACTTTATGCTTTGGAGCCAAATTAGTGGAAGCAATGAGATATAAACAGAAGCACATAAGTGGAAACTTGTGGACCCAATCTTTCGCCTATAGGCTTTGATTCTGCCCTATGTTGAGTTCTCCTATGAGTTCAGTAGGGCTGCTCACATGGGTAAAGTTACTTGTGTGTGTAAATGTTTCTAGGTATGAGACATTTGGGCTGGATCCTGCTCCCACAAAAGTCAATGGCAAAACTTCCATTGACTTCAATAGAGTGAGATTGACCCCTCTTTTATTCAAACCACCTTTACATATATTTACAGGGTTGGAGAAAAACCCTTGCTATTTTTAAAAATGGAGTTTTTTTTAAAAAAGATAAAGGGAATTCTAACAGAAACTGGAATTTTTAAAAAGGAGTTCATTTAAAAGCATTCACATTGATACTGTCTCATTAATACCTGAAATCTGGTAAATAATTATTTTAATTAAAACAAAAAAAGAGGTCAATGTACATTTCACAACTTCAAAGGCTCTGGAGCAAATCTTCATTTGGTTTAACTTGTCATACTATGATGATTTATAGCAGAATCTCCCTCTATATATTCAACAGCTTCAGACTGGCAGATAAGATGCTTTGGTTGTCAAATCCTATCTTCTAATTGTTCTGCAGTGTCTAAGTTTTGGATTGTTCAGTATACATTGGAAGGCACATTTGCTTTATTTAGGGAGGAGGAATAGCTCAGTGGCTTGAGCATTGATCCCTTAAACCTAGGGTTGTGAGTTCAATCCTTGAGGGGGCTATTTGGGGATTAGTCCTGGTTTGAGCAGCACGTTAGACAAGATGATCTCTTGAGGGTCCCTTCCAACCCCAATAATCTATTATTTAGTGTTTTCCTGGTTTGGAAATGCACCTAAACATAATTTTTTTGTGGGGACTTCAAGAAGTAGGCTGAATCTGGCATGATGCCAGTTGGTGCTAACTTTTCTTTGCCTGTTAAATGTGTAATGTGGACTGAGAGCAAGTTGACCCACACAAAAATAAACTTTTAAGTACATAAGCTATCAGGAAAACCTGTCTGTGATTGAGATCTATTAGATTGTGGAAGGCCACTTACTCGAGGAGTTTCAAACAGAATAGGACAGAACACAAGAAATATACTTTATTGTGAGCAATGTTGCACTAGCACATGGAGATGGACTAGATGTATGATACCTAGGGGAGATCTTCAGCTGGTGACTTCAATGGAGCTATGACAATACTATCTGGGAATCTGCCGCTAGTGCCTTATACCTAACTAATAACTGAATGAGCAAATATGTTTGTATGCCAAATATTGAACTTGTCTTGATACTAGATATTATTATGTCCTAAATACCCTAAAATACTAGCTATGCCCTAGTACTCTCGGTGTAAAATGCTGATTCCCGGCCCAAGTTAAATCAATGGGAGTTTTGCCATTGACTTCAGTGGGGTCATGCTTTCATCATACATGTCCAAACCAACTGCTGTTGAAGTAGATGGGAAAACTATCACTGACTGTAGTGGGATGTGCTTTTCTGTCTCTAATTTCTGAGAGTCCCTATATATGAATCAGTTTCAGTTGTGTACTGTTAAAATAAAATGTCATTCTTTCTGCTACAGATGAGTCACATTCAGCATGCAATAGTTTCCAGAGGATGCCTCACTTTTACTATAGCTTTGTGCAAAATGAAGATGCATTAAGACTCCGTCAGTTATGTTCCACACTCATGCCTTCTGAACAGGATCCAGCTGTTCTTTGGACATTTATTGCTTTGGTCCTTTCCTGTTAAATGTCCATTGTCATTTTGGTTTTATGTGGACCTGTTCATTAAAAAATATGATCACAGACTAAAAATGGTCTTAAAATGTAAAGCCTTCCATGTGTTATCTGATGCAGAATTAGACCACGGTGGGTTTTTATCATTTTAAAGATATTTTAAAGGTTAATTTCAGTTTAACATGTTTGTAAATGACAAATTTCTGTGCATCATTAACATGACTTATCCTATATTTTGTTTTATGAGCACTTTGAAAGCAATCACAAGATAACAGGATGTGCATGGTCTGAAGAACTTCATACTCTTTCCATAAAAGGAACTACGACTTGCATATTGCATAGTGCTGTGCGCATCACTTCATACTTAAAAAAAAAAAAAAAAAAAAAAGACCTCTTCTTGCCTCATTGAAGTCAAAAAGCAAAATTCCTAGTAACTTAGTGGGAACAAGGGTTTCACCCCAAATCCTCCACTAGTGAAAACTGGCACAGTTTCACTGGAGACAATAGAACACCACTGAGGAACTACACTACAACTGAAGATCTGGTCCTCAGAGTGGTAGTTTCTTAATAGTCAAATGGAAATATCTCGAAGACAAGGGAACGATCCTAACTTGGGAGAAAATCTCCCCCTGTGCTGAGGGATGAAACAAGGTCTATACACCACGTAAGTGGTGCATTGGACTGCACTGGCCATCATTTCTGGGGCAAATATCATCTTAAGGGTACAAAATTGTGCCAGCTTGTGTTTGTGCCAGGTTTATATCCTAATTGCAATACACTAACAAACAAAGTGATGATGTATTTGCGCACATTCTGTAAGGTGATCTGAAATCTTGGTTTATGCACATACACAGTGTTGTACTTATTTAGAAATTATACTTGTAAATCACTAGTTCACAGAGTGTCCCATCATACATTCATAGAAATTAGTTACAGAAAAGACTGATTCATTTACCTAGTCCATCTATCTGTTAGGGCAGAATTATTCTTGTTCATTCTAATATTTTCTAGTGCTCTGTCCAGTCAAAACTTAACTACCTCCAAAGACGGGGATTTTTTTCATTTCTCTGTCATATTTAAATGTCATTTTTCATGCAACGATCATTTAAATTCTGAGGCAAGTAGCAGTAGTTAGGGTCTGATGCTGAGAGCTACTGAGCACCCGCTGTTTCCAAAACATGCAGCCAACTGAAGGGGTGAGAAAGACGTGAGTTATTAACATGTCTAAATAATTCAGAGTGAATGTATGGCAGGAGTTATCCTACACATATAGGGCCATCTATTTCCTCCATCCATGCAAAGGGCCCCCAGTGATATAAATCCACTTGCAGTTGGGTACCTGCAAACAACTGGGTTATTTAAATTCTGCATATTAAGGGCAGTTGTACACAAGAGGCTTAGTAACCAGGTGCTGAGGTCAAAAAACTAGTTATGAAGCTGCTTGAGGTATATTTGTCTTGTGGCATTTGATTCACACCCTGTCTTAATGTTAAGGATATACTTGATTATGTTTTATCTTGTTTCCATTTGCACAGATTCTATTTCCCAGCTCCGGAGGTACTGGAGATTCTGTGTAGAGATCTGACACTCAGCTCTAGTTGGCTGTGGAATCTTGGCAATTGAGGCCATTAAAACAATAGCACCGTATACTTTTGCAGCCTACAAGAGTCTTATACATGTTTTCCCTAGTGCAGATAGTACAGTTTACAAGTAAACCAGCCAAGTGCAAGACAGACATTTTCCACAGGTGTTAGTGACGCTGACCAAATACAGGCTTTGTCCGAACACCCTTTCCTGCACAATTTGAAGTATTGCCCGTTACACAGAGAGACTAATATATACCGATATGGTGAACTTATCCATAATATGAAAGATAGTGGAGGCCACAGCTGAGTATGGACATTTGTAACTAGTTTATCATTTGCTGATGACACCATCCTTATTAAGACAGTTTGTGCCATCCTGCGTAATAATTGTCGATCAAATTATAAAATGGCCCTATTTCAATCAGTGTACTGTAACAAGAAGGATATATGGCCTTGTGGTTAAGGCTTATGACTGGGAGTCAGAAGATCTGGGTGTGACATTGCACCCCACAATGCTGTATGGGAATATGCTTATGAATGTACATATGACATAACTGTAATATGTTTTATGCTACATATGCCATGTAACATATCTATGCAAAGGTTATGATCTACTGAATATATTCATCCTATTGGTAGGCATGTGCCATTTTTGTACTCAAAGTTATGCGTATTGGCTGTGTACTGGTTTGATTTTAAATAGTCTTAGTAAGGCATTTGGGCAGCTTCTTTAGAAAGGAATTTGCAAGTTAAGTGTCCAATCAAGAAACACTTAACGGACAATGGATCTTGGAAGGCTCCAATCCACATAAGAAGTCTACTTGAAAACATTCAAGGTAGCATGTGAACCATGGCTGCTACCTGTAAGTTCTGAGTCGTGCATGGACATGTGACCTGCCTATGTGACTCCAAAACTCCAACTTGTAGCTGGGATTCTACACAGGGGGAGGGAGAAGTGTCCACTCACAAGAGAGAGTCTATTTAAACCCTCAGCTGGCTCAAGAGGTAGCCTCTCCACCCCCAAAGGACACCTCAAAAAAACTGAAGGACAGTAACCACAGGGGGTGTGAGTGATTGCTGGACCCAGACTAGAAGGAGACTAGTCTGTAAAAGGAAGCTTACTGGAACACCTCTGAGGGTGAAGTTTTATCTGTATTCAGTTTTCTTACTGTATTGGGTATAGACTTGTGTGTTTTATTTTATTTTGCTTGGTAATTCAGTTTGTTCTGTCTGCTACTACTTAGAACCACTTAAATCCTACTTTCTGTATTTAATAAAATCACTTTACTTATCATTTAACCCAGAATATGCATTAATAGCAGGGAGGGAGGAGGGGACAAACAGCTGTGCCTCTCTCTCTATCAGTATTATAGAGGGTGAACAATTTATGAGTTTACCCTGTATAAGCTTTATACAGGGTAAAACGGATTTACTGGGGGTTTGGACCCCATTGGGAGTTGGGCATCTGACTGTTAAAGACAGGAACACTTCTTAAGCTGCTTTCAGTTAAGCCTGCAGTTTGTGGGACGTGGTTTAGACCTGGGTCTATGTTTGTGGCAAGCAAGCTATAACCAGGCAGGGTTCTGGAGTCTCAAGCTGGCAGGGAAAGCAGGGGCAGAAGTAGTCTTGGCACATCAGTTGGCAGCCCCAGTGGGGTTTCTGTGATCCAACCCATCACACTGGGTTCTTTCCCTGGCCGTAATACAGTTTCTATGTAACATCTGGCAGCTTACTTAGGTGAACGTTTCAGAAGTTTGGGTGCCTCCATTTTTGGGGTCTCCAATCTGATATACCTATAGCCAGGTTTTCAGAAGCACCCAACACCCATTGACTAATTGGAATTTTAAATGCTCAGCACTTCTGAAAATCAGGCTCCTTCCTTGGGTGTGGTGACACAGCAGTTGAAGGTGGGATTGCAGCACATATACACATACCCAAGCTAGCTTTAAACTGGCTAGGGCAAGTAGGGCAATCACATTGAGGTTTTGAGTGGAAATTGCTAAGTAGTAGTAGCCACATTCTCTATTTCTCCACTTTTCCTCTATATATGCTCATGGTTTGAGTGCTTTAAAAATGTCTGAACTAGTTTAATTTCTCCAGATTTGGACTGGTCCTTCTTAGAGAAACAAGACAGAACATGGATGGTCATGTGACACAATAAAATAAATTCTGCAAATTGTTCCTTAATGGATGGGTACTCTGAGTTGATCACAAATGCACCATAACCCATTATCCACACCAGATCTGATTCTCCTGTCGCTTACACTGGTGTAAATCAGGAGATTCCACTGAGGTCATTGGAGTTAAACTGGTGTAAGTGAGAGGAGCATCAGGCCCTCCCTTTATTCAGGTATGCCTCACTATGACATGGATATTGACTAGCTGGTTATAATAGAAACCATTTAGGGGTAAATTTTCAATGCACTGCATGATCATTAGACTGGTATGTAATTCATGTGCACCATCTTGAAAATGTCTGTGCCCCTTTGAAAGACAATGAGGTAAACTGGTTACTTTTTTAATGCTATTTAAAATAATTCTGTTTATCAAGAACTCATTGTGTCATGAAGACAGTGTTAGTGCTTAATGCAGAAAAAGCATACCTGTCTTTTTGTGACTGATTTACCTATGAATGAGCCTTGTATAGCAAAAACCTATTCTGTATGTAGGGGAGTACACACTTTGCCCCATCCCTAACCAAACTGTATGAGCTCCATTTTTTGCTATTTCTGAATCTAATCTTAATCTATAAAGCATTAGAACTCTCCAGTGACTGTATTGTACTCTTGTATATTGCCTATTTAAAAAAAAATATCTCTCCCATGGTTTAAAATGTGCAGTTTCCTTCCCTTCCTGCCCTAAACTTTTGTGTGGCATTTAAACTGTATGTTCATTGGAGAAAATTTTTTGTCTTCCTCTCTTTGGAAAGCACCCATCTCATTTTGGGCACAACTAAAATCAAAGCAATAAATTGTAATTGCTGTGCACTGTTTTTAAAAAATGATCATATTCCATCCCCCAAAGTGACTGCATTTCAGCGCTAACTGTGATACCTGTATTACTTCATTGTTTTAAATGTGTAAAGAATTTTGAGATTTTGGTGGGATAAAATGTGTTATGCAGTTTAAAGAACAAAAACAAATGTTGCGATTAGCAGTTGAATTCGCCATTACACAATGATGGTGTTACAAATTTGAAGGCGCTGATAATGCATTGGGATCTCAGAGCACAAACTCTTTCTGTGCATACGGTATCCCATTGAAGGAGATGCTAACTGATCCCAATAAAAGACTGGGGCTTACAACTCCCAATAATCATCCCTTCTGTATCAGTGGCTCTGATAACCTGGCACATCACAGTAGAAGTATAATAAAAATAATAATGACAATTTTACATTTCTTAGCATCTAATACTCAGCGGCGCCGAGGCATCTTAACTATTTATATCTATATAAAGAAAGAGAGAAATTATAAACTGAAGCAACCGGCCTGAGCAAGATATGAGAAAAACACCCCAAAACTTTACAATCTGATGCGTCCTACCTACATCTAACCCCCTTCCCACCCTCTGAGCAGGTGGTCTGTCAAGGTTCCTCCCCCACTCTGAACTTTAGGGTAGAGATGTGGGGACCTGCATAAACACCTCTGAGCTTAACTACCAGTTTAGATGTGGTGTCGCTGCCACCATCCAGATTTCTCAGTGTCTGGAACACCCTCTTTCCCCCCAAAACCTTCCCCTCCCTGGGTAGCCTTAAGAGACTTCTTCACCAAGTTCCTGGTGAACACCAATCTAACCCCTTGGATCTTAACACAAGGAGAATTTAACCATCCCCCCCTCCTGTTCCCCCACAATTCCTAGTGAGTCCAGATCCAATCCCCTTGGATTTATACGAGGAAAAGTATCACTCAGGTCTCTTATAAGAGGCTTTTAATTAAAGAAAGGTAAATCATCTCTGTAGAATCAGGATGGAAAATACTTTACGGGGTAATCAGATTCATATAGTCCTAGAGGACACCCCTCTAGACTTAGGTTCAAAGTTACAGCAAACAGGTAAAATCCTCTCAGCAAAAAAGGGCATTTACAAGTTGAGAAAACAAAATAAAACAATCCGCCTTGCCTGGCTTTACTTACAAATTTGAAACATAGAGAGATTTGTCAGAAGATTCTTGGAGAGCCTGATTGATGTCTGTCCCTCTTAGTCCCAAGAGTGAACCCCCAAAACAAGAGCACAACAAAGCCTCCTCCACAAGATTTGAAAGTATCTTGTCCCCTTATTGGTCCTTTGGGTCAGGTGTCAACCAGGTTTTCTGAGTTTTTTAACCCTTTACAGGTAAAAGGATTTTGGTGTCACTGGCCATGAGGGATTTTATAGTATTGTACATAGGAGGGCTGTTCCCTTCCCTTTATAAGTATGACATGGTCTGTTTGAGGTGTGCGGAGAGGGTACTGGATGCAGCTTCTTATTCCTTTGGGTTTTCAGGATACGTGACAAAGTGAAGTCCTAGTCCTGTATACACAGTTCCATCTGAAGAGGGGTCCAATGGGAGATAATGCTGTTTGAAACTGCATTAACTAAATGGCATGAAGTTGTGATTTGATTTCCAGTTGGAAATCTGATGGCACAGTAGGGGGTAATGCTGCAAAAAGCGCCTGGTCCATTGCTCCATCCCTTCCTGCCTTAGCCTCATTGTCAAAATCCTGCAGCGCATGTAGCAGAGGAGCTTATATGGAATAAACAGGAATGGGGGCACTATGTCAAACATCCAACATTCCCCCACATTGTGCTCTCCCAAAGCACAAATGCTGGATCTAGACTCCCTTCATTTTGTTGATACAAAAGAGGGTGAATCTTTCCTGTTTATTATTATTAAATAACAAAAATAATATAACAACTAATTGTTAAACACATATTTCACAATGAGGTCAGAAATGATTCCCTATTTGCTGAATGTTTGATTATTTATTTGATTCTTTTCATAAATCAAGTGAGGAATAAAACATTGGGTCATGTTTTAAAAAGTAATGAGTTAAATAAGATTTGCTCCCTGTGGAAGGAGGAAAAGAATGGAGGGGAGGAGTGTGTGCAAATCAAATTCAAACTCCTAAAATCCACATTCTGCAGCTTGTTTTACATGGATGTGGTAAACTGATTTCAGTTTGTAAAATTGACCTGAAATGTAGGGGCTGTTTATGGCTCCTTTTGATATTTTTGTTGAAGGTTTGCTTCTTAGCTTTTATGACTAGTAGCAAAAACAGTCCTTGTATGAGAAAATAAATTTGATCTTCTATCCTTTTAGATACTTTTCTACTTTGTCACTTTTTTTTCAGATACTGTAACTGAACCTAGAAAACCTCAGAAACTGCAAGTCCTTTCATTTTAGTGTTTGAAAAGATCTATCCAAGTCATTGGTAAGAGGCAAGATTATACAGAGAACTCTTTTTTGCTTTTCATTTAACTTTATCTAATAGATACCTTTCCACTATGGTGTGTCTCAGGTCACTTTAAGAATGGCTTTAATTTTTGTAGCAAAGAGGAGATAACATCAGTTTTACCCTGATAAAAGGAATTAATATATGAACTCTACTGTATGGAAAATGAAGTAAAAATAAACTAGTTTAATGTAGCTTTTATTTCTGCAAGCAAAGCATTTTCCTTCCCTACAACCCCAAATATAATTTAAACACATTTATTGATAAATCATTGGGAACCAGTGAATTAAGTCTTTTTTGCTAGGTGTTCAGTTTTTAATACAGATTTGAAAATAGAAAGATATTTGGTGGTTGCAAAATAATATAGAACACTAGCACTTGAGAAGAAAATAGGTTAGATAATTTGTGGCTGAAATTAGATGTCAAAATGCTGATTTTCTTTTTATTATTATTATTTATTATTTATTTGTACTATGGCAGCGTTCAGAGATGCTTGTCAAGGAGCAGGGCACCATTGTGCTAGGCAATGCCCACAGTAGGGCTGGTTGAAAAATTTCCATAGAAACTTTTCTGATGGAAAATGGGGTTTCCAACTAAACAACATTTTCACAAAAAGTGTGTTTTCCATGGAAAAACCATTAATCTTTTGTGGAAAAACAGACCATTCAAAAGCTGAGAAGCCTTCAGTTCTCAACCACACATTGAAATATTTAAGCTGAAAATGGAGATATTTCAATTCAGAAGGGCACCACTGTGCCTCACAGGAACTCTAGTTTGGGTGCCATCCACTCCCATTCTTCCCTATGGAGCAGGTTCTCTAGCCAAATTACAGCTCCCTGATGTAGGCAGGGACTATTACAATGAACTCCCTCCCCTCACCAAGAGGGGAGAAAACGGTGCATCAAGGGAGATGTAGTGTCACCACAGAGTCCTGCTGAGCAAAGAGAACCAGCACATGTGGCTCTGAACTACAACTCCCATGAGGCACAGTGGTACCATTTTGAATCAAACGATTTCAGTTTTCAATATATTTTGCTTAAAAGTCAATTTTCCATTGCAAATTTCAACAAAATTGAAAACTAAATAAATTCATTTGGGTCATAATTTTCCATGGAGGATAAACCCCCTATTTTCTGACTAGCTCTAGTTTATGCCTATATTGAAATGATGGTTTCTGCCCCACAGAAATTTTATGGCCAAAAGAAAATCACTGTGTACAAAGAGAATATAGAAATCAGGATGCACTACATCAGTGCATATCACAATTTACATCAGTGTCATGCACTGTTGTCACTGGTGCAGCTATATCGGTGGTTAAAATCATCAATGTAGTCAAGCTCTTATACTAGTGCTAGGTTCAAGGTGCAAAATTCAGATCCAGATTTCACACCTGATAAAGTTTGTAGTGTTGATAGCTAAGATCTTTGGTTGATTAGCTCTGTCAGAGAAAGGGGACAGCTACAACATGCGGATCAGGCTTTGGGTTTGGATCTCAAGCTACATTGGTGGAGTTACACCAGTGTCTAAAAACCCTAGTGTAGACAAAGACCTAAACTCTACTTCTTGTTTTTAATGGGATGTTTTCATTAACACCTTAACAGGCATTGCTCATAAATCACCACTTCCACTGCTAGGTTTAATTACCATCTTGAGGCATCAGCTTAATACTGCAAGGTCATTCTACATTTTATTTTTGTTCCATATTCTCCCTTAGAGAAAGCAAGCAATGTCAACAGAAAACACCTACCTCCTGCCTGCCATATGAATATCCACAGACCTGCTGCTAGCATAGATGTAATACCTCTTGGTAAAACTGTGTGTGGCACAAAAACAATGAGCTTACACTAAAGACAAGATAATAAGCTCAAGTCCTCAAAATCGTATGTAGGATTGTGAAAGGTGTTTATAGGATTAATGATAAAAAAAATACTTCTTCTATACAAATGTTGGTATTTGTGTCATCTTTCTTTATATGAATTAGTGCTTTTGAGGTACCTGACAATCCTGGAGACGAATGTACATAGTTACAAGGACTTCAATCTATCTTAGGTACTTATGTGACACCCACTACTGTAGTATCTGAGTGCCTCAATCTTTTTTGTATTTTTCCTCACAGCATCCCTGTGAGGTAGGGCAGCGCTATTATACTTATTTCACTGATAAAGAACTGGGTCACAGAAGGTATGTCTTTACTGCAGCTCAAATATGTGATTCCCAGCCAGTGAAGACATATTTATGTTAGTTCAGCTTGAGCTAATGTGCTAAAAATAGAAGCATGGATGTTATGGCACTGGTTAGCCATCTGGGTCCAAGCTTGCCCAGTCCCCTGGGTCCAAACTCAGGAGGCTAACTCATGCCATCACCTGTAGTGTAATATCCACACCGTTATTTTTAGCATGCCAGTCTACCGAGGCTGGGAATCACACCTTCTAACTGCAATGTAGACATACCCAGAGAGGCTAAGTGACTTACCCAATTCACACAGGAAGTCTGTAGTAAAGTATGGAATTGCACATGGGTCTCCTAAGTACTAAGGTAGTTTCCATAACCACTGGACCATACTTCCTCTCCTGCAGAAGAGATATAGGGAAGGCAGTAACAGCAAAGCTTTCCCAACATACTCAAGCCATAATGTCTCACCCCTGACCAGAAGGGACCATCTCAAGAAGGTGGAAAGTAGTTGAGTCTCCAGGTCCATTCAGTCCTTGGCCTCTCAGCTGAGACAGCCGACAAGAGTATCCACTGAGATATAGGTCTGCCTGACTGGTTTCTTGCTTGCTCATCTGTCTGCCTTCCTGGGCTTCTTGGCTCTGACTTGTTCTGGGGGACAGAAATTCCGCTCCTAGATAGCTCTTCTTTGCTGCTGGAAGTGGCAGCAGCATCAGTGGTGTTCTGTTCATTTAAACCAGAAGGGAATTTGACACATTTTTTTCTGATTCGCACCCACTTCCCCTACCCCCAAAAATCACAAATAATGGATTAAAAATGTAACCAGTTTTAATATATCAAACTTACAGCCATATACAACAACAAGTCTTAAGACATTAGCTAACCACATAATTAAACCCTCAAAATAAAAGTGTTATAAACAAAGGCAGCCAACCATACTGTATCTTATGAAACATGTCTTCTGTCCCTTTCATCTGCCATCCTTTCTCGATCTCTTTTCCTCTCTCTCTTATATAAGAAAATAAAAATAAAAGAATGTTACGCTTGTAAAATCTCTAGTTAGGAAGTGCCAGAGTTAAGACTGTCCATGAAACCTCAATTCACTCCACTTTTGCATATGTATGATGACATGATCAGATACTTTTTCGATCAGCTCTGCTTAGTAGTATTACCATAGGGCCTGATCCAAAGCTCACTGAAATCAATGGAAAGACTTTCTTTGACTTGAGCAGGCTTTGGATCAGAAAGGTAATGAGCTTTTGATATAATTTAAAGTAGATTTAACTGAATGTTTTACCTGACTGCTTGCCTAGCAGGTTCATTCAGAGGGACTTTAAGTGGGCAAAGAGAACTGCAAGTCCTTGTGGCTCAGTTGAGTTGTCTCCTGTGCACTGGTGTCCTTATTTATTGGTGGAAGTCAGCCTCATACATTGCGCATCATCACAAGTTATTGTTTGTTGACACAAGTTCCTGACATTGCTACACTGTAACACAGTGGCTGTCAACCAGGGGTAGGCATACCCCTGGGGGTATGCAGGAGTCTGCCAGGGAGTACATCAATTCATCTAGATATTTGCCTAGTTTTACAGCAGGCTACATAAAAAGCACAAGCAAAGTCAGTACAGTCTAAAGTTTCATACAGACAGTGACTTGTTTATACTGTTATATATACTATACACTGAAACGTACCTACAATATTTATATTTCAATTGATTTATTTTATAATTATATGGTAAAAATGAGAAAGTAAGCCATTTTTCAGTAATAGTGTGCTCTGACACTTTTGTATGTTTATGTCTGATTTTGTAAGCAAGTCGATTTTAGGTGAGGTAAAACTTGGGGGTACGTAAGACAAATTAGACCCCTGAAAGGGGTACAGTAATCTGGAAAAGCTGAGAGCTACGACAGACCTGCCATGTGATGGGTGGGTGGAGGAGCAGATAATATTTGGGATTTAGAAAGAAAGAAAGAAAGAAAGAAAGAAAGGAAAGCAAGTGAGAGTTGTCACATCTGCCCTGGTCTGTGTATGAACTGGTGACTTAGATTTGAAAAGTTCTATATATCTACAACAATCCCCAGAGGCTTCCAATCTGCCTTGTAAAGATCCCATTTTGTTATATTGGTTCACACTTTTATCAAAATGGATCTTTGTTTGAATTTTAGACTTGCAGTATCTCATCCTTCAATTAGCATTTGAACCCATCACTTTATAGCTAAGCACAGGATATAGCTTGGGCTTGAATGTATATATTTGTTTGAGTTAAAAAAAAATCTTAATTACTTTTTTATCGTTATGACTACTACCCAGTACTGGTTTACTGCTGGGGGATTTCTGAGGCTGGTTTTATGATCACTTGGCTTATCCTGGAAATATAGTTTTTCTATAACCTACACTCTAAAATCCATTTATATCTTTTTAGAAAGGGAGAAAACAATTAAGATTATGTCAGTGCTGAAGATATTAGAGTCTTAGGTCCTACTTTCAGTTTCCACCTGTCTTTCAAAGATGAGCAGGTCAAAGTAGTTAATGGCCAATATCTAATTTTGAGGAGAGAATGTAGAGTAATGCTACTATTATTTCCTGATTTTTTTATCACTTTAAGCAGCATTTCAAAGTACTTTACAGGGCAGACTCCCTGGAAGATAGATGAGTTAAGAGGCAAAAAGTGACAGATCAGATCTGACAATTATGCCTACTATAAATATATATGAATTGGCAACTTATCGCAAAGAAGCTATAAGCCCATGTGTACTAGCCCATATTCTAAGAATACATTTTTTTTAAGCAGCAATTGTTTCTCATTTCTCCCTCTTGAAGTAAGTGGTATAACCAATACAGGTAGTGCTCCTAATGATGATGATACCAGGAGTGTAGTGAACTAACTGAGCAATACAGAGCATTCAAGGCAGATTGTGCCAAGCCTCTGTGTGTGCATGCAAAGAGAAGCAGAGAACCCTATAAGCTGTTCTCTTCCTTGTGCCTTCTGGGCAAGGGTTGGTCGCAATGGGAGTCATAGTCAGGGATCCAAGTTCTGGGCTTTGTTCAGACCCCTTCTCTGTTGCTTTAGCTGATGCGAAGGAGCCATGAAGTTAGGTCAACTGGCCCCTGTAGAATACATGTGATATGGGGGAGGAGGGTGTTCCCTGAGTGGCATATGTTAGGCAAAATGACCCAGTGCTATTTCCCTGCATAGCCCTTGATAAAAGGGGCATGGTCAGAGCACTCTGCTATTCTGGGTCAGCAGAGCAGTCCATAGGATGCCATTCAAAACCCCTGCAAGTTAGAGAAACCCCTTGAGCTGTGCTAATTTATACTCGGGTTGAGGGACACACACCCAGAATTCAGGAGGCACAAAGGTAGCTTAAAACTAACTTTGCCCTCCACTCTAGCTGTGAGCTGTGATTTCTGAGAAGTCCAGCTCAAAATTGAGGCCAGAAAGTATAAGAGGACTGTTGGTGCCACAAGCCTCTGTAAAGAAGGTGAAGCCATGACTAGCCGGCCATATGCAAAAGAGAGTGGACTCCATATCCACTACAATAGCATAATGACTTCCAAGACCTGCTAAGCAGTAGATCTCTCCACCTACCCCAACTGTATCCCACAAGACTGCTGCAAAGATGGGCACAGAACATATTTTCCTTGACAATGAATATTATCAGAATGGGACTGGGATGCAAGCTTTTAATGCTACCACCACAGCCTCCATCATGCTCTGCAGCAGAAGAACAGTAACCAGAAGCTTCTGTTACATCTGGTTGTAGTGACTAAGCTGTAATTTAATACATGGGGCATTTGAGCCCCATTTCTCTTTAAACTTTAAAATATAGTTTTTGGGTCCAGAGTGGGATGTGAGGGGTGAGAGGGAATCTCCCCAACCCATCATGCAACCAGCAATGGAAGTGTGGAGCAATGGGTCAGGCTGTCCACCTCTGGGAAAAACTGCGGGTGCTGTTATGTTAGCACTAAGAACTGGTAACATAGTTCTTAATGAGACAGGTTGGAGTTGCAGCTTGTGAGTCGTAAGCCATAACATTCTGAGGCCTCAATTGTGCAATCTGCTCGGCATGAGCACAGTGATCCAGGAAATCATACAGTACTGTGGCATGGAGCAACTTGCAGAACTGGGATCTTATTGACAGTACACAATTCCAGGTTCTGGATTTGGAGACAGCTTCACCTCTGAACATTAAATTTATTTTTCTCTACTTTGGCACTTCACTCGGTTCAAAGGAGGGAATAGGCTGGTCAGTTTTACATTCTCTGTTCTGGATTACTTTTCCTTTCTGTTTCTCATGTACTAGACACAATGCAGTCAGTGGCTCTTATATGTGGGTTTACATCACTGCAGGCAGAACTATCCTTTGGGTGGGCTAATCAGAGCGGCCACTCCGGGCCCCGCTCTTTGGGGGGGCCACATAGGCTGGTGCGTGGTCAATCCCAGAAGAGACAAATTCGTCACTTCTGCCCTGGGGTCCCACGCTCCAGGCCTTGCACCTGTGGGCTGGTGCAATTGACTGGCACTGTCGATCCCAGAAGAGACAAATCCATCACTTCCGCCCTGGGCATGCACTTCCCTAGAGATGGGCCTGACTGCAGAGGAATGTTGAAGTTAGAAAGATGGCTTCATTCAAATGAATTCATAGGTTCAAGTTCATTCATAATCCTGCTTGATGATATCCCTCTTATCCTAGCTTTCTTAAGCAGAATATAACAGCTATGGTCTGTCGAAATGACCATGGGATTGGGAAGCAGGTCCCAATTCTCAGTTTTGTGGCTACCTTGACCCCAGTCAATTAATTCAACCTGTTTACGGCTCAGTTACCCCATCTGTAGAATGGGTCACATACTTACTTCTGAAAAGTACTTTGAGATCTGTGAATGAAACGTGCTATTTAAACTGCAAGGTGTTATTCTTATTACCATTCATTTTAAATGCTGCCACAGGCTGCACTAGTTCTACAAAACCAGACCTCTGTGTAACAAGAAAGTTTTGTTGTGAAGGGGTTTGCATGAAAGTCTTATTTTTCAATCACAATCCTCCAACCCCTTCCCAAGGTTCACTGTGAGTTTGGAGTTGAGACAAACCCCTGAATCCAAAGAAGAACTTTGTTGAGCAAAAGGATGTTATGGCACTGGTTTGGGATTCAGAACCTCTAGGTTCAATTCCTGGCTATGCAACAGATTCCCTGTGTTAACTCACAAAAGTCACTTAATCTCTTTCTGCCTTGGTTCTCATCTGCAAAATGGGGATAATAATATTCCCTTTCTCCCACCCTTTGGCTGCCATGCCTATTTGAATTGTAAGCGACCCCTCATTTGGAGCCTTTATGTGCTGCTGTAATAGAAATAATTCATAAAAATATAATGGCAGGTGCCACCAACTGGTACAGTATCCTATAGTGTCCCAAGACCTTGTAAGTGTGATGGTTGCCTCCTTGGCTGACACTGGGGACTATAGCCCTGAAAGTATGAGCTGCTCCAGCTTGAGCTAAAGAGCCAAACTTTTGTAGATAGGGGCTACAACAGTTCATATCCTCTGTAGATTGGCACACAAATGTAACTGTAACACACATTCATCAGTACATTACACAAGCAAATCTTCAGTCTCAGGAAGACATACTATGTTGTCAGTTTCTGTTATTCAAGGTTCCATGTAGATGCAACACTCCTTGGCGAGGGAGTTGTGTGAGTGTCTGGAGAGTTTGCTTTTCATTTTGGTCTCCAATTAGAGTCAATACCTAAGGCAGATTCTTGTGCTCTGGGAACTGAGCACTGGTGTTGGGCTGAAGTTCCTGAAAGAAAGCATTGCCTTGCTTGCTACTTGACCATATGTCTTCCAAGATTGATGTAAGTGTGTAAATAAGACAAGTCACACTTAGAATGTACCCAGGCTCCACCTCATGGCTTTTTCCTCCATTGGAAAGCTAACCTACCAGGGCTTGGATGTATGCTGCTGCTTGGCTGAAGAGTGATGCTGGTATCAGAACGAAATGCTGATATTAGAAAATGGAGCAGCACACCTAGTTTGATGTTAGCATCAAACAAAACCTCAACTTCCACATGATTTTTCTATGAACACCATATAATTTTTTCCTCGTAAGGAAGACAAGCCCTGCTGCTCTTCTGGGAACAACCCACCAAGTTATTTATTTTCTTGTCCAAACATGGACACACCCAACTTCCTGATAAATATTTTAGGTAGCCTGATACTAAACAGTGTTATGATTGGGACCACTACCAGAGAGCATTCAAAGCATATGTGTATCTATTACTTTATTACAAGGACTTACTTAAAAAAACATATATCAGCATAGTTCTATTTAGAACTTAGTCCAAGTTCTCTCAGAAGGTTTGCAGACTTTCTGCTGACCTTGAGTTGAGTTTATAACAAGACCAGAAAGCAGGCATGTTTGCTTGGGTTTGCGTTTCATCTGGAATATTTTGCACAGCTCTAATGTTGACTAGTGTCCACAAGGGATTATTTTGAGACCACCAAACTTCATTTCAGTTGTGATTTATGACACGTAAATCTTAATCTTTCAGAGATGAAAGGCTAGTGTACTAATTTGATGCAGGAAATTGACCAGCAATCTGATAGAAGTTGAGGGCACTTGGCATCTCTCATGAAGTGCTCAACATCTTCTAGGATCAGGCCTGTAGTGTTTATGTCACTTAACATTTTGTTTTTGCAACAATGAAAGCTCACTGGGTTTAGGAAACATTTTGATTGCCAACTCAAAGATCAAAAAGAGGCAGATTAACTTGTGAGTGTGGCAGAGTTTGGCTGAAATAGCTGCTCAGCATTCAGAACTGCCAGTTTTGCTTCTTTTCCTCCTTTAGCAGGAAATATCCCCTCCTTTGCAATAAAGATTTTTTTTCTTGTGGTTGCAATAAGACAACTCCAATGAAAGTGGTTGTCATGAGATAATCACATCTCTGGGGGATTGTAGGCATCTGGCTATGATTCATAAAATCCCCGAGGATTGTTCTCTCTCCCCCTTAAAGATAACCACATGACCTGCTGTGTTTCATGACTTGGAAAATACAATCCATGTGATTATTATGTACAAATATTATTTACTTTGAGTTATTTTGTTTCACTGTATGATACATTTTAACTAACAAATAGATTTAACTCCAGTGTTTAAAGGTGTTTCACTGCCAAGAATACACAAGCAGCTGATGATTATTTCACAATATTTTCTGAGCGCCCCAAACTGCTCTCCCCTTGCCAACATGAATTAATGAGGTATGCTGACCTCTTTTTTTAAAGGATGTTTGATATCTCCCTTTGATATGTATTTTGTTGTACAGTAACATTACTGAGACATATTATGGGCACTCTCTTTTATGATACTTCCTGTACCATATCTTAACACCAAAATTGCTTGGCTTATCCTAAATACACTCATAAACATTGCTAATAAACTCCAGAATATCTGCTGCCAACTGTGCATAAATATAAAATCCTAAAACAATCTGGATAAGATCATGTTCTCCCCCAGTCCTTCCCCTCTTTATCTCTCTTTCTCCATTAATTGAGAAATTGTGAAAATGAAAAATGAAAAATTGCTGCTTTCCTCCAATTTTGTGTGTGTGCAGTCTAAGAAGCTCTTTGACCAGAGATTAGAGCTACTTTAAACCAGGAAAAGCAGGAGAGTCTGTACAGCAAGAGTTGCTGAAGGCATGAAAAGGTTTAATTTAAACATATTTTACTCTGACTTTGATTACAGATCTCAACTTTTAGGTCTATGAAAATTTTAAATATAACATCTCTGGCAAGGTTATAACAATCTACAAGGCACATTGTTTTCTGTTGTGCCTCTGCCACCCTACCTTGTGTGCAGATTGAAAATCTTTGATGTTCTCAATAAAAAAAATAGGAAGCAATTAGCAGCGAGAATTACATAACCACCAAAAGGTAAAAGCAAGTTATAAATCTAGTTTGGAACTCTAAAAATGGAAAAAAGCATGTGTGTGTGAAATTCAGAATTGGGCATTAATACAATGCACTTTGCACACTGTAAGTGCTTTATTGCTTCTGAAATTCCCTAACAAGGTGAGTGAAACTATTCTAAGAGCACTATTATCAGGAGATGCCTTTGTACTGATCTATCCTGAAGAATAACCCCCAGAAAGGTAAGGGGGGAGGGAGGGGAACAAGTTTCATATGTTTGTTCAGCCACACAGTGCAGCTCTGACTTTTGAACATTTTTCCCCAATTATTTTTGTAACGTATTGATCGCAATTTAATTTTGCAGTCCCAACATGAGAGGCGCTTCATGCTGAAATGTCTCACAGGAGATTGTAATCAGGGTCTAGCCTGAAGGTGAAGCACTGGTACATAGGTTTTACTCTATTCCTCCACTCTTCATCAGCTCTGGGATTGGAGCAGAGGGCATTCTTGGGCAGATTAATTTTTGACGATGGGATCGATGGAAGATGTTTTTTTCTCCTGACATTGAGTCATCTAATTTGCTGTTTATCTTTGGCTTATTGAGTTTTGAGCATTGTTAAATCATACCTTTCAGCTGTTTAATTTCGTATGTGAATTTTGCTTTCCCCTCTTGTACTTTGGCATAACTCTTATACCTAAAATGAGCAGGGCGATGGGCCTTTTTTTGAAACCTGGTTACTGCTTTTGAGTCTGTTAAGTACTCCAAGGTAATGTTATAGTACTTTCTAGCCTTTTTTTCTTTGCTGGTGGCTATAGATCAGACCATCTCTAGGGAAATCATTACTTGCCATCATTATTATCCCTAGCACCTTCATCTATTCTCCCTTGTTTCCTGACTCCATTGCTTGATGAAGTGCCTAGATGTAAGGACACCTTTAACTCAGATCTAATAATTAACCCCTTCATTGCTCAGGCTGGATCATTTTTCCCTCACTCTCCTTGATAACTTGTAATCTATGAGTGTAGCTTTCAAAGCAGTTGACAGTAACAACATACTGGACCAAGCCATACAGTTATTTTTTACAGTAAAGTGCACATTTTGCCACCTATATTGATAATAGTAAACAAAATGCTCTCAGCCTAAAGAAATTGGCTTTATTTAATTTTCACTAAAGGATAATATATTATTGCATTACATTTTTATAGATTGGCTTCCTGTCCTGGCAAACTCTATATAGCCTATGAACATTGCATGCGGTTGGAATATTACACTATAGCTACTCAACATATATGCCTGTGTGTATAAGTATTCTCATACCATAGTGACCATTAAAATGAGTACAGGTGTGATTTTTTTTAAAAAAAGCCATTTCATGGAAAGATTGTAAAAGGAAAAAAAAATCCTTTCACTCTGATTTTGTGCTCTGTATCTGTAATGGTGAAAAGGAAAATGTATTCATTTTAAATAGTCATTATCCTGCACCCAGGGTCAGACTGTGTCCTATACTGCGTGGTATACGAGGACTCAGGGAGAGAGTGCAAGGAGACGTCTCCTTCCTCCCACCTGGCAGCCCTGTTCAGGGGCCCAGGACAGGACAGTCTATCTTTCTGTCCCTAGCTCATAAGAACAGAGTGACTATCCCAGTCACAGCAGCACTATAAAACACATCCAAGGCAAGGGTAGAGTCATGGCTGCTTTGTATGTTTCCCAAGATTCCCAGGAAGTAATGCAACCTCTCAGGCAATAATGCCTCTGTCAGAGTCTGCCAGGGTGAGAGTCCCAACACAACATGTTACTATGGAGTGAGTCTTAATGCAATATTCTAGTCATAAAAATGTAAATAGGATATATATTGTACCATATCTAATATATGTATCCCCAAGAGTGGTGCCAGAGTTTTTGGCGCCCTAGGCGGGGGTCCTTTTGCACTCCCGGTCTTCGAGGCACTTCGGCAGCGGGTCCCAGAGTGAGTGAAGGACCCATCACAGAATTGCCTCAGCCAACCCAGAGCATGGAAGGACTCCCCGCCGCCGAATTGCCGCAGCCAACCCAGAGCGCGGAAGGACCCTCCGCCACCGAATTGCCACCGAGGCCAGCAAAATGCTGCCCTCCCAAATCCAGGTGCCCTAGGCAACCACCTAGGTCACCTAAATGGAAGCGCCGGCCCTGTGTATCCCCTTGTCTTGCAATTTACACCTCCTGGGTAGAACTCGCTGCCTCCTCGGAGCCCCATTGACTGCATAGATGCAGAATTCTGGCCACACATACATTGCAACGTGAGGACCTGTGGATGGTTTGGGGTTAACATATATGACAGGGCCAGGGGAGATCTGGGTGTAATTACCACCTGTGCCACAAACTTCCTGTTTGGCCTTGGGCAAATCTTTTAGTTTCTCTGTACCCAGTTCCCCATTTGTAAAATGGAGATAGTAATACTCCCGTTCTCTGTCTTGTCTCTTTTACGTTATAAGTTCTTAAAGGCAGGGTCTAATTATGTGTATGTATAATGCCATGCCACGGGTGGGACACTGGCAGTGGGGATTGAACCTGTGACCCTGGGATCTTAAAGTGTGAGCCTTAGTGCCTGAACTAAAAGATCCTGCTTTGTTAGTAAAGGCTTTAGTGTGCTCATCATTGTCTGTCTGTGGCACAACCACCACTACAAGAGGACAGAGCATCAAACAGAGTTTGAGTTCAGTGCCTATTACAATGAGGCACTGATCATACTTGAAGTGCTACTGTAACGCAAGTGACATATAATAATATCTTTCTATCTGTCAATTCTAACTCCCTGTTTTCAATTACTTCCTCCTGAAACTTCAATCTTTCAGGACAAAATTTTCCAGTCCTAGTCTGTTTGAGCCAAATTATTTCAGCCAATTTTAAGTACAAGGAGAGTTTTAAAAAGAAATACATTTTCTTCATTATAACTGTCTTTGTCATCTCCTGACTTTGGAGTGCTTAAATATTCAATGACAACATCCAAGATGGTTGTAACATTTTCCATTTGATGAAAATGAAATTTTGATGAAAATTGTAATTGAATATTTATTTGTCTTCTATTTCCCAACCATCTATGACTCTTAACTGTGTGTGTGTGTGTGTGTGTGTGTGTGTGTGTTTATATAATATGCACACAAATATAAAGTTGTGTGTATGTGAGCTTATGTATGTAAGAGGAAATCATGCAGGTCAAGAACTTCAAGATTCAAAAAGGCATTGGACATGTATTTGGATAACATAATATACAGATTTATAACAGCGAATGCTAACATTTTTTGAAGAGATGTTAAACCTCATGATTCATGGCATTAAGTCAATCTCTAACTAGTGGAGTTCAGGATGAGATTTAAGAAGGGGGGCAGATTATCCTACATTTACATACTACAGTGTTCTTACATCTTCCTCTGAAACATCTGATGTTGGCCACTGTCAGGGACAGGATACTGGACTAGATGGACTTGGGATCTGATTCAGTATGGCAATTCCATGTTCTGATGTACCAATCTGTATGTCAAGCCAACAGATCCCTGGAAATGAAGTCAGAGGGACACCTGCTTAAATGTAGGCATGAGCTCAAGTACGTTGCTGGACAATAAAATGAACAAACGAATAACCTTTACAGCATCAGCAACAGAAGTCATTGTTTAAATATAAAGCAAATTGGAATGTTCATATCATTAGACTATGCATATTCAGACACATCTTCTGAAAGGAGATGCTATGGTGATGAAAGCCAAACAAATGCTTATCTATTAATTAATTACATTGAAAAAATCCCATTTGATGGTATATGGCAGGAGCAGAGTAGTTGCTGAAGGAGGACCTTTCATTTCCAGATAGGGTGATCAGAGGTCCTGATTTTATAGGGACAGTCCTGGTTTTGGGATCTTTTCCTTGTATAGGCTCCTATTGTTCCCCACTCCCGTCTCAATTTTTCAAGTTTGCTGTCTGGTCACCCTGTTTCCAGACCTGGAAGGTGCAACTACACAAATACTTAGTTGCTGTGCCTATGTTTAAATATGCTTCCTACTTATCTCTCTCCCCCCGCTCCCCTGCACAAAAAAATTCTTTCCAAAGGACACATCTGATCCAAGGAGCTGCTACCCCTTTTGATATATTTGAGTGTACATATATGAGCACTTGAACATAAGCAAAAGAGAGAGAATCACGGCTGAGCTAATGAGCCACACCTGCCCACAATGAGTCAACAAGAATTAGCGCCTTCCTGCAAGCTTTCATCATCTGCTGACTGGGAGGGTGAATGGAAGAACCTTGGCCCCTGACACATTTCTTTACTGCCTTGATTTCTTTCCCCAGTGCTTGAGTAATTTCAGTCTATGGCTACATTATGCTAGCCACCAAACGATTTGTTAAAAAAGCTAAATCTATCCACATGCACACTGAAAAATACAGCAGGGTTTTGTTTCCAGGTTAAAATGTTCACATGCCAATTAATATTAGAATTATATTTTAACAAAGCATGTAAAATATAATCTGAAGCCTTCTTTCAATTTCATTGTTGGAATTTGGAGACCTACTGAATCATGCAGTTCATCCACTTCTCAGTGCACTATTGTTTTTAGTTCTTTCCCCAGTCTAGTTTTAAATGACTTAAAGTGATAAGGCTTCCACAATTCACTGTTCTAACTTCTTCCTACAGCCAGCACATGTAGTTCTGCTTGGCTACAAGCATCTGTGATCAATGTTTCACTTTGTGCTCTACAGCTGTCTAAGGGGGAGACTTTTCAGAGGCCCAATGGGAAAGGTAGGTGCTCAACTCCCATTGACTTTCAACTCATTGCCTAATTCTCTTAGAAAATCCTGCCATAAAGACCTCCATAGTGGGACTGGATTTGTGAGGGCAGACTTTTACGTCTGTGTAAAGTACCACTGAAATCTGTGGGACTTCAGTAGGACCTCACATGAGCACAGGGGCCAACACACATGGATCTGATAGCTGGATCAAGGTCTGAATCTGTATGCATCTGCAGAACTGCAGTGACAAAGGTATAAGTTTGAGGGCTGCCCATCACACTGGGAAAAGTGGTGGCTACACCTCTACCTTGATATAACGCTGTCCTTGGGAGCCAAAAAATCTTACTGTGTTATAGGTGAAACTGTGTTATACTGAACTTGCTTTGATCCACTGGAGTGTGCAGCCCCTCCCCCCCGGAGCACTGCTTTACTGTGTTATATCCAAATTGGTGTGATATTGGGTGGCGTTATATGGAAGTAGCGGTGTATTGCTATCTCTGAAACTCCCTGCAATTCTCTCTTTCTGAGTTAAATAAAAGCTTGAGCCTCATTAAGGAAATGCAAGTAGTAGTTCTACAATACCCACATAACAGATCCCAATGTAAGGAAGTCAGGAACTGAATGTCTAATTAGTCCTTCTGGCTAAAGAAAGAACAACAACATCATGATCTTCTTGGCTTCAAAAATACCCCTGTTACATTACGAAGTATAAAAGTGATCTATAGTGCAAAGCGTTTCTAAAAATTATGTGCAGTAAGATACTCCAGATAGAATATCTCTGAACAGACTCCAAAGGGGTAGTTATCCTTCATCCTCTTCAGTTGAAAGGATGCTGGGTCTTTCAGATGGTGAGGCAGCAAACCAGGGTAAAATAGAGGTAATGGGATTCTCAGGGTTAGAACTATATGGAGGACCCCTTCCAGGCAGGTTTTAAAAATCTGTTAGAAATTTTTTCATTACTTTAATTTTAGATAAGATAGGACCAATTTCAAGACTGGGTTTAAGATCTGCAATAAAGATGAGGTCTTCTGATGGAGCAGATTAGTTCTTTAATAATAGCAATGGAACCAAAGTACATGGAATGATCCTGTACAAATTCTGAACAGTAGTGCCCATCCAGACCCTGGGAAAGGTAGACTGGGTCTCAGAAGACCTGGGTTCTGTTTGCAGCCACTGCCCTGCTGTGCTACCTTGCTCAAGTCATTTTACTTCTCTGTGCTTCTGTTTCCTCTTCTTCCTTTTGTGTCTGTGTGTGTGTGTGTGTGTGTGGACTGTAAACTCTTTAGGGCAGGAACTGGCTCTTAATGTGTGTTTGCACAATGTTTAGGACAAAGAAGCCTCAATCTCAACTGTGGCCTGTGGCTACCATTTCAATCCAAATAGTTATACAGCAAAAATGTTAAACCCTGCAAAGAAAACAACCTTTGGTTAGTTTAGCTTCAGTTGGAGGTTAAGTGGTCTGTACAAGAAGAGACTGTTGTTCTGTAAAAATAAAGACTGGACTATGGAGTCCATTTTTTAAATATAAAAATCATGGCCATTAATTCTGTGATTTGAAAGTGTGCCAGCACAAAAGCAGAGAACTATTTGGATGCTTTCTGAGCATTTATTGCCTTAGGGTCATTTGAAGCAAGCAGATCCATAGGGCACAGCAGTGGAAAGAGGAAGCAATCACAGGTGCAGGTATGCCGCGGGCTTGTCTAACTTCCATTTAAAAAAAAAAAGGTGATAGAGCTAATCATTTCTGTCCCCTTACATTTAAAGCAGCCGCTGGCATTGCCTACGTTTTTAACTGCATAGTGGCAGAGTTGTGGGCCTCTGGTTTCCTAGGAACAGACATCAAAGAGATTAATATTGTCCTGAAGAAAGTAGAGGTGTGGATACTGGATCATCAGGTGCAAAAGCTCTGAATGGAAATCAAAAGTGCAGGTACGTGGAGTAGGCACTGAACAATCACAAGTCTCCACCACCCGTGCATTGAAGAGGATACCTATCTACTAGCATTTTTTTTTCTTCTTCCAAATGAAATCCTCATGTTATTTTGTTACTGGAAACCCATGTTGGGCCACAGAGAACAAGAAACCACTCTCCCATCTCTGACCCTATCTGAGACACTACAGATTTGTTTCACTAGCTCACTTGCTTACAAAGAGCATAAGATGCTCTAAGGCTCGTAAGTGCTGAATCCCTATCTTTGTGTTAGTCTCGCTTTGCTCAATATTTCTACATGAGCCCTCGCTGCATGACTCTCCTACTTGTAAAAATGGAGTATTCTGCAGGCTGTAGATGGGTATTGGTTAGCAATATCTACTGGACTGAAATCCAATTGTAGGCAGAACTGTGAACATACAGGAGAGGAGCCCAAAGGAAGAACATTTTTCAGTGTCTCCAAGGGAGATGAGGACAATAGAAGGTGGGATAAGTTATCATACTAACTAATTAACTCTGAAGACCCAAGTTCAAATTTTGACTTAGGTGATGAGTGAAAGTGAGCTTGCTCCATTTTACTTTGGTTCCCAGCTGTACACATCAGAGAACATATCATACTATGCACTCTAACTAGCAGCCTCTTCTTAAGAGAGTCAAAAGAGAGGACTAGCACTGGCTCTGGCAAAGCCACTGAAGTAGACAGGAAGAGCTGCGCAAAGAGGGCTTAGGGCCTGATCCTGCAAACTAACATTCACACAAGGGGTGAAATCCTAGCCCAGCTGAACTCAGTGACAAAACTCCCATTGATTGCAGTAGGACCAGAATTTCACCTCTTGGATCAGGATCTGGATGCTCACATGAGATGTTCTTGGAAGTTAACTCATTTTGAGCTAGCATAAACAAGAGGAAGAGTAAAAATTCAGCGTTCCACAAGACTTCCAGCTTGATAACCCATAGTATGGCTTGGGTGGCCAGGCAACAAATAGCAGCAAAGCTCAACACAGGATTCAGATCAGCCATTACTGTAATGTGCAGTGGGAATTGAAGCTTAACATGTGTATAATTCATTTGCCTTTGCTGATGAAGGAGATAAACATAACTATGATCTAGGGTACGTTTACACTTTGAGCTGGGGGTGTGTGATTCTCAGCTTGAGGAGACATACTTGTGCTAGCTTTTAAGGACTTAGTGCACTAAAACCAGAATGTAGCCGGGGCAGTGCCAGCATTGGGACAGGCTATCCACCCTGCGTATGTACCCATCAGACTCCCAGCTCGCAGTGTAGACATACCCATAAGGAAAAATCCTGACTCTGTTGAAGTCAATGGGACTTTTGCCGTTGATTTCAGTGGGTCTCAGATTTCATCTCTAGTTCTTAAAAAGTTTGAGCATTTCATTCCAAACTGGAATGCAATATAAAAAGAGGTGTGCTTTTACCATCGGGGGCACAGGCCTGGACAAAACGCAAAAGTCTTTCATAAGGCCCAGGCTGAACAAGCAGAACATTGATATCAGTAAGGACAAACATATGAGAGACCATCCAGTAGCTGGGATTTTAGACAAGAAGCTTTCACGAAAATTACAGTTAATGTCTGAACTAAGTCTGGAACAGGTGCTGTTGCTGGCATGGCAGATCCAATGCATACATGAAAATGCAGGTCACCTAGTAATGAAACAGTGGAAGCATGATACAAGGAATAGTGGAGGGAAAAAAATTCCCATGAGGGGAAAAAAGGAATCACTATAAAAAGTGCATCTTAAGATCCCTAAATTCCCTGGGCAGAAATGAAACAGGTGTGCCAAGGGAGAATATAGGGCAAGCCTCTGGCCCTTCTGGAAATGGAAGAAAAAAGGATACCGGGGACATGTCTATTGAAGCAAAGGAATAAGGGAGATGCCTATTTCCTGGGATCTGTGTCCAAAGACAACATTCATGAATAGGCTTGGACTGTTAATCTCAAGATTTGTAAAACTGGTTTAATTTAAAACTGATTCAGGGGCAGAGGTTATTTTTTTAACTTGGAAGGGGACTCTAAAGGAGATGAGGCCTGGCCATAGTGGCATTCAGTAACGTGGGGACAGATGTGTTACCTGGAACACACAGGCTGTACTAGATACGTGGCACAGTGTGTGTGTTTGGCACTTAGTCATAATGAGGCCTCTGCAATAACCTGCTAGAATGAACAACTAGCATTCAAGTGGGCCTCATAAAGAGCTTAGGAAGTTGGGATGGTGACTGGCAAAAGTGGTCTGCTTAAGAAAGCCAGTGCAGACTGTGTTGAGAAAGGAGGCCTTGCCTTGTGTATTTAGTGCAGCCCAGAGACTGCCAATCCCCCTCATTCCCAAAGAATAGGAGGAACTGGCCAGGATACAGAACAGTGATGTGGGTGATAGAACATGTTGCTGTACCAAGAAGGTGTTGTGCCACATGTGGGGCTAGTAATGTGGGGGAGAAACAGGTACCCCCATATAAGCATAGACTGACAGACAGACTCAGTGAAACAGTAAGGAGAGAAAGGTATATTGGAATATTATATACATTATGGAATTAATTGATCAATCACCTAAATCTGATCATTTAAATCACCAAGTCACTTAAATCTGGCCCCACAACACACCCTTTATTTTGATCCCCCTTCACACAGAGTATTGAGTTGTTTCTGATCCCTGCACAGACCCCCAAATGATTGCATCCCCCCCAACACACCCAGATCCACACATAATTTGATTCCCCACAGCCTGCACCCCTAGCTGGAGCCCTCACTTCCCCTCTGCGCTCCCACCACCTGCCCCAATCCTGATCCCACTCCCTTACTCCGAACCCCTCAGCTCCACCACTCCAGCCTGGAGCCCCCTCCTGCACCTCAAACCCCTCATCCCTGGCCCCCATCGCAGAGCTCACACCCTCAGCGGGAGCCCTCACCCCCTCCAGCATCCCAGCCCCCTGAGTCAGCCCAGTGAAAATGAGCAAGCGAGTGAGGGTGGGGAGAGTGAGCAACAGAGGGAGGAGGGATGGAGTGAGTGGGGGTGGGACCTCAGAGATGGGGTGGGATGTTGGCAGGGCCTCAGTGGAGGGGCAGGACAGAGGGCAAGGCAAGGGTGTTTGGTTTTGTGTAACCAGAAAGTTTGCAACCCTACCTGAAGCTAGGCCTTGCTCCTCATTCCCTGTTCACTTCATTTCCCATAAATGAGGAGCATCTTCCAGCTGCTCTGCTGGGGAGAACGTGCCAGCAGTACAGAATCTTATCTCCCTCTCCAGGCCTGGGGAGCTGGGGAGCTTGAGCAGCAATGGGTACTTTTCCCAGTTCCCCTCCCAGGCCAAAGGAAAATAGGCAGCCAAATGAGGAACTGCTGAGCAGGGTTGAATGGTCCAGACAAGGAACACTCCAGCCCTATGCTGACAGCTAGGAGCTGGCACTAGCTGTCCATTAGCACATGGAGCAGCTCTTATTAACTGCTTTTCCCCTGGATGCAGGGAATGGAGAAGGACAGCCAAACAGACAGGAATTTTCCCACAGGCCAGCATGTTTCCCAGGAGATCTGAATGCCCAAGCTACTGGGTGGCAGGTCTGAAGATAAATTTTCTAAGTGAAGTGATACAACAATACGATGTAATGTGAATTTACTCCTAAGACCCTTACTCTCTTTTTCTCCTTTAAATATCTTCTCAAGACCCTCTTCTGCTGTATGTATTCTGCCAATTAATAATGGTTTGAGAGGCAGATGGGAAGAATTGACACCTACTTTAAATAGCTTGTAATTGTCAGAAAACATAATTGGAAGTGTTTTAATGTGGCTAAATGTAAATGTATACTGTGGCAGACTGACAATTTCCTGTCATATCCTGAGCAAACCTTATGGAATTAAGAGAAACCTTACTGAATTAGGGTTAATGCCTTTGGGTACATTGTATTAAAATACATTTGTGTATATGTTAGTGGGCCATTGTATTTGCCTTCTCCCTTTGGGAGAGGAGATGCTATTGGGATTATGAACCTTCAGAAGCACCCTCCTCCTCCCCCCTAAGATGTGTGCATATACCAGTTCAAATTGGATTCTTTAGGGACCAACAGGCAAAGACAGGGTTTTGGGGATAAAAACAGTCTGGTTTTGAGCTAGCTCAAGTTCTTCTTCCTAATCCAGCAAACGGACGGGGCCCGTAGTCCATGGAGGACCCCAATACTTAGGACAGGGTTGGAAGGACTGGGCCTACTGAATCCTCATAAGACTGGTTGCTTATTCTGAGCTGAAGCTGTGAGGAACTTGTGACCACAAAGGAATCCCCCCACCCCTTTTTTTGAGGGGGGAGGGAAATTGAGGGCCTTCTCTTGCCAGAATCCATGTTAGAGTTAGGGTTAATTCTGGTACCCCTTTTACCATGTGTGCAGATTCTTTTATTGTTTTTCGTATATTCTTTCTGTGTTGATTTTAACCTTAAGAATAAAGTAGGCTTGCCTAGAAAGTGCTGCGTGGTACCTGATAATTGTAGCAGTTACACCTGTTAACAGTCCCTAAAAAGAAAGCATGCATGTGTCCTGGAAATAACTCACTGAAGGCAGGGAACTGTGCAGCATGGAAATACCCCCGTCAGAAGGGAGAGGGATATGTCTAGATTGGATGCCCTTGCTGGACCACTGAGGAAATACAGGTGTAGTTGTCCTGAACTGTGACACATACATCTAAGAACAAAGAATGTAGGCCATATTCACAGGATGGGAATTCTACCCCAGGCATTAGGCGCCGACTCTGTCAGTGCTGCAGGGCTGGAGCACCCATGGGGAAAACTGTGTCCAGTTGTGGTGCTCACAATTCAAGAAGGATGGTGATAAATTAGCAAGGGTTCAGAGAAGAGTCATGAGATTGATTAAAGGATTAGAAAACCTGCCTTAGGGTCATAGACTCGAAGAGCTCAATCTCCTTAGCTTAACAAAGAGAATTTTAAGGAGTGACATGATCATAGTTTATAAGTACCTACATGGGGAACAAATATTTACTAGTGGGCTCTTCAACTATCAGAGTATAGATGCCGAGTCCGTGGGTGCTCCAGGGTTGGAGCACTCACGGGGAAAAATTACTCTCCACCCTGTCCTCTCAACTCACCTCTGCCTCCGCTCTGCCTCTGACTCCTCCCCCGAGAGCGCCGTGTGCCCGCTTTCCCCCCCCCCTGGTTCCCAGTGCTTGCACCATGAAACAGCTGTTTCGTGGTGGCAAACACTGGGAGGGAGGGGGCAGGAGGGGAAACATGGCCTGCTCAAGGGAAGAGGTGGGGCCGGGGTGGGGATTTGGGGAGGGATCCAATAAGGGCAGGGAGGGGCAGAGTTGGGACAGGGACTTTGGGGAAGAGGTTGGAATGGGCGTGGGGCCAGGGTGGGGCAGGGATGGAGCCAGGGCGGGGGGGGGCGCAAGCACCCACTGGCACCAGGAAAGGTTGGCGCCTATGTATCAGAGAAAGGTATAACATGATCCAATGGCTGGAAGTTGAAACTAGACAAATTCAGTCTGGAAATAAGGCACAAATTTTGACTGGTGAAAGTAATTAACCATTGGAACAATGTACCCATAGTCATAGTGGATTCTCCATCGCTGACAATTTTTAAATCAAGATTAGATGTTTGCTAAAAGTTTTGCTCTAGGAATTATTTTAGGGAAGTTCTGTAGCCTGCATTACATGGGAGTTCTCACTAGATGATCACAATGGTCCCTTCTGGCCTGGGAATCTTTGAAACTATTAAATAAACCAAACATCTCTGATTGTATTCCCTCCCCTCTCTTTTTTGCGTATGTCATTGTCTTCAGGGAAAGGGTCGTGTATATCTTAGGTACTTATATGGCTCCTGCTGCCGTCATATCTGAGTGTCTTACAATCTTTAATGTACTTAACCTTACAATACCACTCTGAGATGAGAAAGTGCCATTATCTTCATTTTAAAGATGGGGAACTGAGGCATGGACAGAGACTAAGTGTGGGATCTCTGGAAGTATTTAGGCACCTAACTCCCAGTTTTGGCTCCACTGATCCAAATATTTCCTGCCAAATCCCCTAGGCGCTTAAACTCACTCAGCGCCTAAGTTTTCAGAGTAAAAATTCCCATTGATCCTTATGTTTCTGCCTCTGCTATTGTAAGACAAATATTAACAATAATAGATGCAGCTACTGGATTCTGGCAATGTCTTCTCCAGCCTGATGGCACCCACCTAACAACTTTTATAATGCTATTCAGAAGATGCTGTTTTTGTCTCCTCCCTTTCTACGTAACAAGTGCCTCAGACATCTTCCAAAGGAAAACAAGTGAGACACTGCGAGGCCTGAAAAGAGTGGGAGTTTCATACAGGTGACATTTTAGTTTAAGGGAAGTCTAAGGACAAATATGATGTAAGGTTAAAACAAGTTCTGAAGGTAATTGAAGCTGCTGGACTAAAATTAAATGGAGAGAAACTGCAGGCTAAAGCCCTTAGGGGATATATAACTGAGGAGGGCAGATGAGGGCAGTTTCAGCAAAAAGCCAAAAGCTCTAGTTGAAATGCCAACATCACCTAAAAATATATCAGAACTTCTGCATTTTCGTGGCACAATAAAACTTGGGAATGAATTTATAACGTAGCCTGCCCTCAAAAAGCCAAGCCCTTTATAAACTGCTTGAAATCAATGGAAGTTAGGAGCCTAAATTACTTTGATGATCTGGGCCTCCATGACTTGTCCAAGGGCACAAAGCAGGGCACTGAACCAGACTGCCTGAATCTCAGACTAGTGCCCTAACTGTTGCACCATACTTCCCTGGCTAACAATGCCCTGCTTACCTAGTTGAGGGGGGTGGGGGGTAGTGACCTATAGAAGCTGCCTTCTCCCCTCTCCCATGCTGTAGCCTGCAATGTGGGCTGGCTGCACAGAAGGCACCTTACACCCCTCTTGAACTCCTGAGTGGGTGCTCAGGAAAGCCATGCTCTTGGTCTAAGGGTGTGCATATTCAGCAACAATTTGTGTGAGGAACTATAGGCTGGACACTGGTCAGTTTGCCTAGGTCAACAGAACCACCCCAGGCTGTCCTGACTTAAGGACTGTGTTCTGGTTAAATTGCTATTTGATGTATTTATACGCCCATGGGAATTTGATAGGTTCAGTCTAGTTTCCCCAGTCTCTTAATGCGTACATATCTGCCATGTCCCAATCAGCAACTTGAGTGATGTGTGTGAAGGGAACAATCGTCTTCTGAGTCATTCTCTCCCCTCTTCTAACATTAATTTATTAATGATACATTCATCTGAGGTCCTTAGGTATTTTCATCTGCCTGGGAACTTGGTCAGTTTTCTTATCCTCATTTTATCAATGGGAGTTCTGAGGCTCTGAGAAGCACCATCACATCCTAACGGTCAGGACATCAGTGGCAGGGCTGCAAATGGAACACATGAGTTTTGACTCCCAGCCCTATGCATTAGCCTTAAGACCATCCTTCCCCTATTTATATTTACACTGTTTGTTCTCCTCCCTGTCCTTCTCTTGGTGCCTGTCTGTCATCATTCTTTCTGGGTTCACTATTATGCTTCTTTTCAGCTACTACCTGTCCTTTCCTCCTCCCCTTCCACCATGGTGGTGAAATGTGCTGTTGCTTAAGGCCAGAAAGCAACAAAGCTGGCCACCTACTTCTCCCCCTTCCTATACTGAGGCACTGAGACCTACCATGGTGGATGGTGGCAATGAAACAAGGAGAGGAAAGATATCTCGCCTGTGTGCTCAGAAACCCTGAAGAGGGAGTTGAAAGGGGAATCTTCCTCACTGCGTGCAGCCCTGCTTATAAGTGACATTTCAGCTGGCATGACTGTGTGACAGCAGGGCCAAATCTGTGACTGCCACTCTCAATGAGTGACATTTGCCAGTTACATGTCTGCTGTCAACAGTCCACCTGGTATCTTCGCTTTCAAAATACAGACACCTTCATCTGCCTAAGTATTTGGGTAGCAAAGTCCAAGAGCCATTTCCTACATTATGTACTCTATAGTGATAACTCTACTTTGGGTATTTAAAATACTGTTACACCTGTATGTTATTTATACCTTTATATGTCTCCTATGTCAGGTGAACTTTACAAAACCATTTTTGGATACCTGGACACTGAACTACAGTAATGGCTGGCCTATAAAATGTGTGTAATAAATAATAATTTTATTTTAAGTACAGGAAAGTGCTTGCTAATATAATATGCCATCTTTTCAGAATAAAAAAGCTTTACATACTCAGTTATTTCATCTATTCTGGGCATTGGTGTACAGGTACTACCAATCACTGGTCTGGCTGTGGTTAATATAGATATTAATGATTTAGACGGTGAGAAAGGCCTGAACAATGGGCATATATTATAAATAAGAAATAAAGATGTGTAGCAAAACCTACAACGCAACCTAGTGGATAAAATTCTGTAATCCCAGAAATATTTTTTTTTAAAAGAAGCAGAAAAAGTTAATAAAATCCATTCTTGCTTTCTGGGAGTATGTGAATTAATTGAGTACAGAATGTATGTATTTTTTCTTTAATATAACTATATGATATCATTTTTCGTGTGTGTGTGTGTATAAATACAGGATACCCCTGTGGAACAGAAAATGAAGAAAAATAATCTAATTTACACTGCTGTAGACCTGCTTCTAGAAAGATTGTTCCCATATTAGAATTTTACAATACTTTTGTCAAAAGCATCACTGGATCTTGAATAATTGGGTCCCAGCTGGATGCTAAGGCAGCTCCATAGATTGTGTTCACATAGGTGCTTACTGCTTTGCTCAAATACAGTTTGTTTTATACATTTTCATTTAAATGGACAGCAAAGGTGTGTTCAGATTTGAATCATTAAATGCTCCTGATTGTGATATTCACAGGCTGCGGGGGTAGGGGTAATGAGTTATTTACCTGATTTAAAAGATATATATATATATATTAAACACCCCCCTAAAATGCTTGGCCTTCTATTGTGAAGCTAGCTTTCCTGTTATTTCTCAATGGCAACAGCAAATCACATCATTAACTATAAATTGCTCTTGGCTATTTCTTCAAAGTAATTTGACATTAGAGTTTGATTTGTCTCTAGTATAATCTAGAAACGGTTTCCCACTAGTGGGATAAAGGGAATGTGAACAAAATATTAGGCAGCATTACCTGCATTTTTACACCCCTTCACACAATGCCCATTGTGTTTGTTGCTTAAATTCAGCCACACTGGCTATGCTCAAATACTTTTATTTAGACCGTGTTCAGTGATCTCATGAAGTCAGTGAGCCTCATACCATAGAATACCAGTTGTATGCCGTTTTAAAAAATGCACTGAAACTCAGTTCAGTTTTGATTGCAATAATCTGGAGTCAAACACGGAAAGCCTTGCTAATTTAAGGTGATTTTACCTTTATCATTTTGCATGATGGGACCTGGAGTCACACAGGCTTGGACTTACCATGCTTTCCTTTTTCAGAAAACAGAATTGTTTTTAATTAAAAACATTTTTTTTTTAAATTTCGGTATGTGTAATTGCTAACACCTGCTATGTGTTACTAACAGATGTTTCCTACTTACCTAAGGGAACTGTTATAATTACACTATAAGCTTATTGGAATGGCATTTAACCAAGCTAGTTTAGGAACTGTAGGTGGTGACTTTGTCGTCTTTTATTAGTCTTTCCTTTTTTTTAGAAAACACCTTTAGGTGACAAGAAAGCTTGAAAACACCATGGTTACCACCCACAATTCACAAATAGTGGGTTTTTAAAGCATTATTCAAATTAAAGTACTAAGCAGCTTCAGGTCAGAAAAAGAATCAGCTTTTGTATAAGTCTCAAGAGCTCAATCTACAGTATATGTTACATTGTTCATAGCCTCTGCCCTCCAATCAGCTTGTAAGGGAGGGCATCTCTGTTCCTGCCAGAATCCCACTCACATCAATGGGGCACTGGATAGGCAAAGGCAGGGGAGCTGCCCAACTGGAGGTCATTGCAGAATTAAGGCCTCTGTTGATAAAGGATCATGGTAAAGTGATTAGAGCAGCATATTTAGGAGCCCTGCTAATGCTGGGTTTGGGTTGCATAGATTGACAGTGTGATTGTGGGCAAATCTTTTAAGCTCTGTGCCTCAATATTTTCATCTGTAAAATAGGGATAATGCCTCACAGGATGTTGGGATGCATAATTGAATTATGTTTGCACAGGGCTTTGAAAGCACTATGGGAACTGTATGCATTAAAATATAATAAAGAACCTGAAACACAGGTGCCGTTCAATGCCTTCATGTGACAGCGGTTTGCAAGCATTGTGGGAAGTATTGTGGCTTCCTGATTGTTTAGGCTTCTCTGTAAGCATGATATTCTGTGTGCTGCTTTTGGCTCTTCATTTATGAAACTAATCACACAATTACCTGCAGGCATGTGTTAAATATGACACCGGTCTCAGCAAAATAACGAGCCAATTGCAAACAATGAATAAAGCCAGGCAGCTCCATTTATAACTGGTGTTTCAACAGAGCTGTGTTGTAATCAAAGTGATCTGAGGGTGACTCATTAATTAATTGATGTTCTTTTTTATTATGTGCTATTGAGTTGGAGTAATTTGTGCTAGATAACTCTCAGAACACATTGATTACGTGAGATATTTTCTGGGACTTTCATACCAATGACATGCTGAATAGGTAGAAGATATTTGCCTATGTATACTCATTATTAGCAGGTTTGGGATGAATATAAATCAGCAGAAGGGCATTTTAAAGGTACTGGGTACATCCAACCTTTCCATTAAAGCCTTAAACAGACATGCTTTAGCTTTAAATGACTTAAATAGTGTTAAAATCACTTCTTTTATAATACTATCACCTCCAATTGGCAGCTTCTAGAAAGGGTACTTATACAAAAGGAATATATGAGGAACATGTTTGTGCTAATGGCTTATTACCTCATGTATATTGTGTTATGGTTTCTTTTTGCAATGTACTGAAGCGAACACTAAACAGGTTTTGGTCTGTATATCTGGGGTTGGGGGAAGAATTGTATTCAAGTGAATATGTAATTGGCTTTTTATCTAAAGTGGTATTTAAAAGAATAAAAACACTGCTTTTGAATACAGTACACACTTTGCTTTCTGTAGTTTGAGTCATTAAAGCTTATTGTTTATTGAAACCACAACATCTCCAAAGCCAGTTTGATAGGATTTAGGAGGATTTTTTTATTCATTAAACAACAAATGGATAAATTGATAATTTAGTCTGACAACAGCAGCACAGTCGAAGCTTTCAGAAGAATCAGTTAAATGTATAAAATTATACCCAGCAATCACTACAGACCTTCATTTTTTGACAAGATTTGTTCTAGGTACAGATGACTGTAAACTACTGACCGCTGAGAAAATTATAAGAAGCTGCTGCATATTATGTTGCAAAAAAGCCTTTAAGTACTTTGTCTGTACAGGCTAAACCTTACCGATCCCTCTTGTTTTTCACAATCTTCCTCCTCACTGCCCACTTTTCTTTCTATTTTATTTAATGTGGGTAATGTTGTTGTAGCTGTGTTGGTCCCAGGATATGAGAGACACAAGGCGGGTGAGATAATAACTTTTAGTGGACCAACTTCTCTTGGTGAGAGAGACGAGCTCTGTGTAAGGCTACGTCTTCACTACCCGCCGTATCGGAGGGTAGCAATCGATTGCTCGGGGATCGATATATCGCGTCTCATCTAGACGCGATATATTGATCTCCGAACACGCTTATATTGATTCCGGAACTCCTCCAACCCTAACGGAGTTGCAGAGTTGACATGGGGAGCCGCGGGCGTCGATCCCGCGCCGTGAGGACAGTGAGTAATTCGATCTTAGATACTTCAACTTCAGCTACGTTATTTATGTAGCTTAAGTTGCGTATCTGAGATCGATTTTCCCCCGTAGTGTAGACCAGCCCTAAGCTCGAAAGCTTGTCTCTCTCACCGAAGAAGCTGGCTCACTAAAAGATATTACCTCATGCACCTTGTCTTTCTGTTTTCTTTGTCATTTCATGTTGGCAATTAAGTACATTTGAGGGAATGGTGGTAGGTTCTCTCATGCCACTTTTTTGGTGTGCACAAATTTGAGCACTGTGGAGGGGAGGGAAAGGTGTGTGTGAAATAAACCAGAAAATTTATTAAGCAAGATGAAAGTGTAATTACAAAAAAAACCACTGATCAACTTTCAACCTCAGTCACTGCTTTTGCAGAGCCAAAGCGGTCTTGATTTGTCAGCAGCAGCAGAGATACGGCATGTTAAGGTAGCAGTTGGTAGAGGGTCTTTCTACAATTGAAACAATATGGTTTGATTGTTTTTACGTCACCGGATGGGTTAGAAAACAGCAGTGCAAGAACTAGATAGATATATAATTTGCTTAAAACATCAGTTTATCTCGATTTAGAGATTCATGAAGAGAATACAACCAGGCAGAAGATGCTAGTGGAAGCAGTCTTGGCTGACAAACAAGCAGAAGCTGAACCACAGAACATTTCCTCATATGCAAACAGAGAATTTAATCACAAGCAGCAACAAATAGGCCAAAACAGAGGTGGATGATTAAAAAGAAAATGAGGGTAAGGTTAGGCTTCAGCTAAACTGCTCAGAGAAAGATCACCCCTCTTTAACATTGTCTTTTGTACTCTGATAATGGTTCAGTTAAATATTTTAGATTTCCAATTTTTAAAATTATTTAAGATAGGATGTTGCACATTTTCACGTACTTCAAATTATTTCTTCTCTTGACCCTGTCCCCAAATCAAGGGCTATATATATTTGTAATATCCTCCAGACACGTATTTTCTATATGTATGTGCCTGATACATATATCTCAGACAACAAGTCCACACGAGAGCCACTTTTCTCCCACTCATACTCCACAATCCATTCTCTTCACTAATTCTGTACAGATCTGAACAGTGGTACTTTGTATTAATAAGAGCTTGCTATTAAGTTTACAACACTAATGCCATTTATCTGCTTTCAATCCATATGCCAAAAGTCTTCAACAGATTATTAACTGTTTTCAATTTGTTTCTCCCTCATGTCTATGACTGATTTTAATTTACAAAAGTGACCACCTACTTAATATTTCAAAAAATGCTCCGCTAACTTTTCCCAGTATAAACTAATGCTCTTAATAATACTTTGCACATATTCCTCTTGGAATCTGAAGAGCCAATAACGCTTTACAAAAGCAGTGTAAATATTATCCCCATTTTACAGATGGGACAACTGAGGCACAGATAAGTTAAGTGACTTGCCCATGGGCACAACGAGTCAAGGACAGAACCCAGGTTTCTTGATTCCCATCCCCTGCCCTGACTCTTAGATTGGAGATTCCCAAATTGTGGTCTGTGAAGAGCTAGCAAGTCATTCTTGTTTCTAGCTGAAAGTAACAAAACAGGTTGGAGTGGGAAGGTGGAATGAGGAACAACAGGAGACTGTGATTTATGTTTTTCTAAAAAGGCAAAAACACTTATTACCCCTGAAGCAAATATATAAATACCTTCCTACTATGACCCTTCCATGTAAACAAGTACTTGTAGTCATTACAGAGGTATTATGTAACTGTGAATGGGAGTGAAAGAGGTTCATGGGATCACAGATGGGAGAAGATATGGTCCACACCACAATCTCTCAATTAAGATGTGGTCTGTACTCTGAAAATTTTGAGACTCTTTAAATGGGACTGTTTTCTCTGACTAGAATGAACTATGATATTAGTGACCATTCCTTGCCTCCACATTCTAGATCAGTGAAAGAGAAGCTTTGTGACTAGCCCTTAGTTTTAATCTGGGTTCATATCCATACCAAAAAGCCACAATATTATAATGCTAAATCTCTCTTAGATGGACGAATTTGGAAATTCAGATATCAGGATTAAAAATCCATCTCCAAATCAATCCATTGTGCAGTCTACTCAGAACTCACACAACAGATACTAAGGAATCTCTTCCCCTCCACCATGGTGACTACAGAAAGAGATAACAGGAGTTGCTCAGGACAGCATTGCAACTATAAATCAAACCAACAGAGGCAACACAAAGATCTTTGATGTACTTTGTGTATAAGATTCTTAGTGGAAAGAAAACCCAATTTTCATGGCCTCATACGAGATAGTAATTTAAACACAGGCTATTTTCCTGATGAGCTTTAATAGTGCCAAAGAGGAAAGGACTGACTGTGCATTTAGCCCATTTGTTACATGTTATCCCTTCGTAGTTCTCACCTCAGTCTAACTGGTCATTAAACTCTGCCAGGAATATGAATACTTAGGGGCCTGCTGCTGAGGCAACAGTCTCGCGGCTTTAAAATGTAGCTCCATCTATGCTGGGAGATGGACCTGTTCCTGACAGTAATTGCCAGGAAAGGGGCCCCACCACTCTTACCAGGTGTTGAAGATTATTTAATTGCCAGCATAGACAGGACAGAATTTTTTTACATCATCGCAATCAGTACGATTTGTACATGGAGGAATGTGGTATCTCTTGTTTTCTGTAATGATATTTAAAAGTATTGTCCCATCTACCTCAGCATTTAAATTGTCTTCTTCAATAGCCACCGAGGGTAGTTGTCAGCAATAAGTCACTTTCCTACTGTCAGCTAAATGGGCCTTTTCTCTAATGTATACAGACCCTATAACTGGAGCTGTTCTTGATGCCCTCTAACCTTATCATTTTAGAACACGTCACTTAGGACACAGCCACACAACTCTTCATGAAAAGTTAGGGTTAAGTCTTGATGCAAAAAAACAGAACACCACAAAATAACCCCTCAAAAAACAAACCTCAAAGCCTAAGAAATTTGATCTTACAAAAGATCTCTGCACAAGAGCAGAAGTCACTTTTTCAAATTAAACAACTTCAGAATATATATATGTTACAAGATACCCAAAGGCACTGGTTTGCATTAGGGCCTAATTTCCAGCTAATTTAAAAATAAAACCAACTTATTTTGAACATCTAGCAGCACAAAAGCAGCACCCAAAATCATTCACTTTTGCGCCTTCTATAATACGTCCCAAACCAGCCAGACTTGTTTTTCAAAAAAATTGTAATAAAATAAAAGTGCTCTTGGAGGAGATCTATACAATTAAACAGCTGAGGTTTAACCCCTGAAAAATAGAGGCTTATAACACAAGTGCTGATAGACCCTTAACCATAGCATTGTCTGCAGTGGTTGCTGCTAGAATTATTACTTTTTTAAATAACTAATGTAAATAGTATTTTAAGCTCTTAACTGTAGCATAATGGTTGGGATTTGCTCTTTAATTCTTTTTACTAGAAAGATACAGCTAATTTAAAATAGCTGGTAGATACAGAAAGCATAAATATACATTAAGTTTAGACAGTGATTGTACTAAATGCAACAATACAAAGAAGCAAACAGGAACACAAATGGTAACACAATAAAACTGTATTACATTTGTGCTTCAAATATTACAATACATTATATACAATAGTCCAAAATAAACATCTCATGCCAAATGACACAAAAAGGAAAAAAAACAATAGCAAGCCCCTCAAAATAAAATAAAATAAAAATCCAGCAGTATGTACAGTTACCTTTTTTAATAAACATTCAACTCTGAACTGGAGCAATTTTCACTACATACATATGCAGTCCGCCTTTTATTCCACGTGACCATCATGTCTCTCTATATCTACGCTATTCAGTAGGATCCTGTGTCATTTCTTATATACATGTTGAGCAAAAAAGATAAAAGAACATAGTGCTTTATATTCTTAACGATGTGGTGGCAGATCAGCGAACCTGGGGTGCGTAACCTTCTTTCATTAAACCCTCCTCATAGTCTGTCTGGCACAGAATCATGTTGTTCTTTAGGAAAAATTTGTCTCCAACACAAAATCTGAAAATACAACAACAAAGAAAAGAAAAGGTAGCTTTACAATGGAACAATATGATCTTAAATCTAAAAAGTTGTACCATAAGTGTTCATAATTTTGTTGTACAGACGATGAAGCATACATTTCTTGTGTCTGATGCACCATTGTGCAAAACAGTGCATGAAAGCCCAGCTTTGGATTTGTGCTGGTATCTAAATATATTCCTTGCTTTCAACAAAATTTGGCGCATCAGAGTGCTTTTTGGTCCCTCAACCCAGGGCTTGACTGAAAGTCCACTGAAGTCTACGAGATCCTTAGATCAGGTCATACCTGCACAGACAAAACAGGATAATATCCAAGACCACAGGCTGAATGCAAAGTTAATCTAATTCTTTACACAAATCAGAAAAAGGATATCATCATATGCTGTTGAATGCGTAACACACAGTTATGTATTATACAAATGGTAAATTATCATATTATATTTCAGTGCCAATAGCCACTAAATTCAACTGTCTTTTGAATCAAAACATTTTAGTGTGTGTGTATATAGAATTACATCCATATATGTTTGTGTGTATACGCACAAACACACGTAAGCATATGTAGACACACACACTGGTTTACCTGTAGGAATCAACTGTAAATTTAGTTACTAAATAGCTGTAATTTCTTCCCACTTTGTGATACAGCAGTCTACTCATCCCAGTTTTCTAGTAAATGTCTCAGAACTTGGTTGCCAAGAAAACAATATTGTATAATTGTATTTTATTGTCTCAGAGTAGAAGAAAGCACATTTACCTCAACTATCTAGTTTCAAACTTAAGTAATAATTTCAATCTAAGCAATGTGTGCATGATTATCAGGCTACTTATATACATCATTTTAAAAACAAAGACATGCTTTTTAACACATCTAGTGAACAACAAGGACGGCCCTAGTATACAGAAAAAAGTTTCATTAATGACTGATTTTGCAACAGGATTATATTCCTTTGTTTATGGCAAACTCTCCAGCTATAACACATATTGGGAGCCCTTGCTTGCAGCATTCCAATTAAACTAAAGAGAGTAACTCAAATGAACCCCTTTGGATTGATGTGGATAAATGAAACCAGTTTCCATCAGCTAATTATGCATCTTACTATATAAAGCATTGTTTCATGTGTAACAGATTATAATGTTCTTTCCTGTATAATTTCCAAATGGGGACATCTTGGACACAATTAGGGTCAGAAATGAATACTTGTGTTGTTTACGGTACATTTAACAGCAGAGTAGCTATGGGAATAGCTGTATATGTATTTAATTGTAAAAATTTAACCTTCAAATAGTGGTGTCTGCTGTAGTTGACCCAGTAAAACTTCGTATAATTACAGAAGGTGACCCTCATGACCTTTGCTAGTGGTCTCTCTTTATCAGATAGTCAATTTCTAATGATGTTCAAGTAGAAATCTTGGTGAATTGCTGCAGATTAAATTGTGTATTGAAAGCAGCCCTTTAATGTTTTGTGAAGTTGGCGGTTTAAATGAGTAGCAGTTGGACTGATTTACATTTGTAAAGACTGGAATGCTAGACAAACAGTGAACCCATTTATTTTCCAACTGGGTAGCTTTGGAAATTTATCCTTATGCTAGCTAAACAGATAGAGGGAAACCAGTGCAATAAAAAAGTGGATTGAAAAGAATTAGCTTTGCTCTTAAAGGAAAATTGGTTTGTTTATTTGTGGCTTTTTTTCCTCTAGGATTACTGCCTGCTGCTGCTGATGATGATTGAAAATACAGATTATGGAATGATCCTGAAATCTTTAAGTTATTTATGGTCAAGCCTATTTTATACAATTTACAGGTTTCCCTCAATCCCACTATATGAGCTTAAGCACCAGAAAAAATATTTTTAGTTGATATATTGAAAAGGAGAGTTATTGAAATGAACTAGTTCTCCTCAGGTTACTCTTGATTCTTCAAATATTCCCAAAACCAAACTGAATCCTAGTCTATTTTTTGCCTGAAAAGTGTATGGATGTGACCGCATCTCCCCAGATTAGATACAGAAGTTATACATAGGTGGCCTTTTCACATACAAGTTCATTTTCCAGAAAAAAAAAAAAAAGCATGTTAGACTTTAAATAAAAAATTATTCATTTATATTTTCTATTATAGAAGTATTTTCACTGGATGATAAAATAAATAAGATACTGAAAACAATATCCTAGTGTGATGAATATATGACAACTGATGTTGATGGGGACAGGTCGCAGGAACTCATTACAGATAATGCAAGCTCCTACTATTTGAAGAATATGAGTAAGCAGCAGGCTGTCACTCTTTGTGGGCCAGCCACTAGAGGGAGACATAATTACATCTCCTTGGCTAGCAGAATGCACTGTTTCAAACCCATATAATCATTCAAATAGTCCTTTGGGGTCCAGGATAACACAAGGATTATTTCCAAAATAAAACAATTATTAAAGGAGAAAACAAACCCAGGGATAACTTGGTTAAAATATTTAAAATACATCATGAAGCAAAACTAACGTAAGCTCCAAAGCTTTCGAATTTTTTTACTGTTTGCTTCTTTCCTTCCAAGATGACAAAATCCTATGTCACTATTTTATTTAATCTTTCAGCCCTAAAGATCTACCTCAACCACCAACCTCATAATCTGCAGGAAGTGTACTGTCCTATTCTAGAAATGAGTTTGTACACAAACTGCAGATTTGTTCCCATTACATTTTGCTTTTGCAATGTTATCTCCCTGACCTTAGATAGGTGCCTACATATGTTTGAAGATCTGGGCCTATGTGTCCCATGGTAAATCATGTATTTTTTCTAGCATTTCATATTTATACTCTTGAAGAACATTCAGTAATTTTAAATACTAAGGCCCAAATTCTGTGCTGATTTACATGCTGTGCAACCTCGGAGTACGTCTACACTACCTGCTGTCTCAGCGGGCAGTGACCGATCCAGTGGGGATCAATTTATCGTGTCTAGTCTAGATGCGATAAATCGACCCCTGAGCCCTTTCCCGTTGACTCCTGTACTCCAGCGCCACGAGAGGTGCAAGCAGAGTTGATGGAGGAGTGGCAGCAGTCAACTCACTGTGAATACACCACGGTAAGTCGATCTAAGTACGTCGACTTCAGCTACGTTATTCACGTAGCTGAAGTTGTGTAACTTAGATCAATTCCTCCCGCCCAGTGTAAACCAGGGCTTAGTGACTAAAACATGTTTGCAGGGGCAAGGGCTAGTCTTGAATTTTTCCTCGATGTTATACCTGTGAACCATATTTTGGTGACAAAAGGGTAGCACCGAACAGAAGCTCAACTCACATTCAATGACACTTTGTACTAATACACTAGTAGGGTATGAAAAGACTAATTGGTGGAGACAAGGTAAAATCTCTTCGCCCCCCCACCCCCCATCATGTTCTCAAACCTCTGATCTTATTTGACCCTCAAAAATAGGTTTGATATCTTCTAGTTGAAACTGGACTGGAACAAAGTGCTAAAATCTTGTTAAATTTTCAGACCTACGAGTTGGCAAGATCAGATAAGCATCTGAAGTCCCACGTTTTGGAGATTCATTCATTCCTAGATGGGATTACATTATTTCCACTTTTCATAAATTAGAGACTCAACTGAAAGCATTCACATCTTCCTTTGGAAAAGAGGGGAGGGAGAAAGGAGGGAAACGGACTTCTGGTAAAGCAAAGGGATTCTACATTAACTGGTGTCTGCAAAACGAGGTCAGGCTTTTACTTCATCTCTGGCTATATCAGGGAGATGGTAGTGGCTGGTGCTGTGCAACATTTTCTTTCCTAGAATCCTTTGTACATTTCACCTAATAAGCATGCAAAGGTGAGCAGGAAAATATACTATAGGCAGCATTAACATGACAGATTGGACTTATTGGCCATAAATTGATGATAATACTTTTGACATGTCTGTGATATTAATGGAATGACCAATATAATTAACCTTCATCCTAAAACTCCTGTCATATTTTAAAATGGTAAAATGAAGGCCATTTATATCATGAAATGACCTCTGTTATCACTTTGTTTGGAAACAGATGGCATGCCTGGATCATCACAAGAAGTATAAAACTTGCATTCCAAGAAACAGCCATTTCATTTTCCAGAGCCAAGTGCTAAAGGGATCTCACAATTACCTGCCATCTTTACTGTAGCGGTCAGTACAAGATGCATGACAATGCAGTGGGGACTTCTTAGGAGAAGGTAGGAAAAAAGGCTTGGAACCAAGATGGCTGTGTCCAAATTGCCTCCTCTGCTGTTGTGGCACAAAGGATGAAACAAAATGTGGAAGCATTTAATAGATTTCTCCTAGGGTCAGCAGCCATACAATCTCTTCATTCAGATACAAAACACCCATAAACTTTTTCTTGCATCCAATTACAGTTAGTCCCTTATTCTCCTCCCTCCCAATTTTTGTAAAAGTTAATTGATCTGCCAATGTATCTCTGATTAATGCTTATACATTTCAATAGACTAGTTTTTATTTTACCTCATAATTCATTAATATCTACCTACTGTTTGCTAATTTTAGGGTCCCGTCAAAAGATCTATAACATCAAAGGCTAATGTCTAATTTGTTACGGGAATTACATGCTTTCTTTGGTAAGAATTGGTACCATATATACGATATCACTCACTGCAGCCGAGTAAAGTACACCTTTTTTTGCTATGCTTTTCAAAGACTATTAAAAGTTTGGTATGGAAAATCTTAAATTCATAAAAACACAAAAATGGCCATACAGGGTCAGACCAATGGTCTATCTAGCTGAATATCCTGTCTTCCAGCAGTGGCCCATGCCAGATGCTTCAGAGGGAATGAAGAGAACAGGGCAATTATTGAGTAACCCATCCTATCATCCAGTCCCAGCTTCTGGCAATCAGAAGTTTAGGGTCACCCAGAGCATGCGGCTGGATCCCTGAACATCTTGGCTGATAGCAGTTGACAGACCTAGTCTCCATCAATTTATCTAGTTCTTTTTTAAATCTGATTATACATTTGGCCTTCACAACATCCCCTGGCAACAAGTTCCTCAGGTTGACTATTCATTGTGTGAAAAAGTACTTCCTTATGTTTGCTTTAAATCTGCTGTCTATAAATTTCACTAGGTGACCCCTGATTCTTCATTACATGAAGGGGCAAATAACACTTCCTTATTCACTTTCTCTACACTATTAATGATTTTATAGACCTCTATCATATCTGCCCTTAGTCTCCTCTTTTTCTAAAGCTGAACAGACCTCGTCTTTTTAATCTCTCCTCATATGGAAGTTGTTCCATACCTCTAATCATTCTTGTTGCCCTTCTCTGTACTTTTCTCAATCCTAATATATATATTTTTGAGATCGGGAAACCAGAACTGCTCACAGTATTCAAGGTGTAGGTACACCATAGATTTATATAGTGGCATGATGATATTTTCTGTCTTATTCTCTATACCGCTCTTAATGGTTCCCAGTGTTCTTTTCTGTTAGTTTTTTGGGGTTTTTTTGTCTGCTTCTGCACATTGTTTTCAGAAAACTAACCAGCCATGATGACTCATGATCCTTTTGTAACTTTTTGCCATTGCTTTGCTTTGGACTTAACTATCTCGAGTAATTTTGTCTCATCTGAAAATGTTGCCACCTCATTGTTTACCCCCTTTTCAGATCATTTATGAACACGCTGAACAGCACTGTCCCAGTAAAGTTCCTTGGGGGACCCTGCTATTGACCTCTCTCTGCTGTGGAAACTGATTTGTACCTCCCCCCCCATCTTTTAACTAGCTACTGATCCACAAGAGAACCTTCCCTCATGACTGCCTACCAGCCTTTGGTGTGAGACCTCGTCAAAGGTTTTCTGAAAGTCCAAGTGTATTAGATCAACTGGATCACCCTTGTCCACGTGCTTGTTGACACCTTAGAAGAATTCTAATGATGTGGAGAGGCATGACTTCTCTTTACAAAAGCTGTGTTAACTCTTCCCAACAAATTGTGTTCACCTGTATGTGTGATAATTCTGTTCTTTACTGTTTCAATCAATTTGCCTGGTGTTGAAGTTACACTTACTAGCCTGTAATTACCAGGTTCGCCTCTGGAGTCTTTTTTAAAAAACTCAGCATTATATTAGCTATCTTCCAGACATCTGGTACAGAGCCTGATAGGTTACATACACAGTTAGTAGTTCTGCAATTTCATATTTGAGTTCCTTCAAAACTCTTGCATGAATACCATCTGGTCCTGCTGATTTACTTCTGTTTAATTTATCAATTTGTTCAAAAACCTCCTCTATTGACGCTTCATTCTGGGATAGTTGCTCAGATTTGTCATCTAAAAAGGATGGCTCAGGTGTGGGAATCTCCCTCACATCCCTGCAATAAAGACTGATGCCAAGAATTCATTTACCTTCACCACCACAACGGTCTTGTCTTCCTTGAGGGCTCTTTTAGCAGCTCAATTATCCAGTTGTTACACCGATTGTTTTGCAGGCTTCCTACTTCTTAAATATTTTTGCTGTTAGTTTTCATGTCCTTCTGCTAGTTGCTCTTCAAATTCTTTTTTTGGCCTGCCTAATTATACTTTTACACTTGACTTGACAGAATGTATGCTTTTTTCCACTTTCCTCAGTAAGATTTGACTTCCAATTTTTAAAGGACGTCCTTCTGCCTCTAAAAGACTCTTGTACTCTATTATTTAGCTACAGTGGCGTTTTTTTTTGGTCCCCTTACTGATTTTTTTTTAAATTTGAGGTATACATTTAGTTTGAGCCTCTATTATGGTGTTTTTAAATAGTTTCCATGTAGCTTGCAGGCGTTTCACTCTTGTGATTTTTCCTTTTAATTTCAGTTTAACCAGGACTAGCTGCTCAAAGAAGCAGTCATTAATGGTGCCTAGAAATTTTATCTCTGCATCCCATCCTGATGTGCCATGTACCCAGTAAATACTGGGATAGTTGAAATCCCCCATTATTATTATTGGGTTTTCTGTTTTTGTAATCGCCCTTGAGCATTTCACAATCACCATCACCAACCTGGCCAGGTAATACATTCCTACTTCTATACTCTTATTATTCAAGCATGGGATTTCTATCCACAGCTATTAAACTGTATTCTAAAATAGCTGGTGAATAACCTCACCTTTTAAGTCTTGTAGGAATCTAATGCTATAGTTAAACATATACAAATCTAATATCATCCACATAAAATTATGTCTGATAAAGAATAAAACAATTTTGTCACGTAGTGTAGGCCTTCTATATTTTTATAGGATGCCAGATGAAAGTGTTTATATACTGGGACTGGAACTCGGACAAAAGTTTGGCCAGACAAACTAAAGCCCAGTTGTTAAGATGAAGAGAATTTCCAAGAAAAAATAAAAGGAGAGAAGATGAGGTTTAATATCCCTCGTGGTAGTGGTCAGATGGGAGTTTTAAACCATAGCCCAAATTGGCCCAACAAGGTGGAGAGGAATTAGCTAGGAGATGATGAATGGGGTGGAGCCTATTGGGTCAGGCTGCTAGAAAATGAGACAAAAGAGGGAAAGGAGGGAGACAAACTCTGGGAGGTATAAGAGCTGAATGCAGAGTGAGTTTGGCAAGTTTAGCTTAGCGGGTCAAATATGGACATGGCTGAACCCAGGATGTAAGATTTTCTATTTAAACCTCAGCTACCACACACTCCCTTTTGGCACACTTTTCAAAGTTTGAGAGAACATTAATCTGCAACATCAGTCTTTGCCAGTTATTTATTTTAATTTATTCTCTATTTTCCATTATGACAATATTTGTTCTCTAGAAGCTACCCTGGCTCAGCTGATTGGGTTGGGGCTATTGCTGAGAGAAGGTAAAGGGTACTTCTACTTGGGAGAAGAGGTTGAAAATGGTTGTGGGGAGCAAAGGGCAGCATTTGAACCATGTAAGTGACTACATCGCAGTGACCACTTAGGGGAGGAACAGTGCCAAGAATTAGCTCTCTGGTATGAAACTTCAGAAAGATGAATTTTTTAAAAAATAGAGGAAGCTAGTCACAGCAACCCTACAGTCAAAAGGTGAAAAAATTAAAATCTTTAGACCCAGAATGGAGATTACTGATGGCTGGTCTACACTAGGGGAGGGGATCGATTTAAGATACGCAACTTCAGCTACATGAATAGCGTAGCTGAAGTCGAAGTATCTTAGATCGAGATACCTACTGCCCTCACAGTGTGGAATCGATGTCTGCAGCTCCCCGTGGACTCCGCTACTGCCGTTCGCATTGGTGGAGTTCCGGAGTCAACACGAACGCATTTGGGGATCGATATATCACGTATAGATGAGACGCAATATATCGATCCCCAAGAAATCGATTGCTACCCACCGATATGGCCGGTAGTGAAGACGTACCCTTAGGAATACCGTAAGACACACACAGGAACCATCCATACCCCTAAAAAAAAAAAAAGTAGCAAAGGCAGGAAGGAAAAAAAAAGGACAAATGGCAAGGTAAAAGATAGTTTGAACCAAACTTATCCTTCAAGCTATGGAGATCTAACTTAAGTGAAGTCAATAAAAAGAAATAGGTAAAATAAATGGTAGCTCTCTACCTAAGAGCGAATTTAGGTCCTGATCTAAAATACACCAAATCTAAGGGAGTCTTTCTACTGTCTTCAATAAGCTTTGAATCAGGCCCTTGACGAGAGAATGGTTAAGATATAAAAGCACCTATCAGGAATATATAGCCAAGCAGCAGAATTGCTGGATCCTGTCACTGTGAGCTGGTTCCTAAGAGGGCTGGGACCCTGTGTCAGGCTTATCCTCCCTCCCTCATTGGAAGAAATGAATAAAAGGGTCACATGATGGAGAGCATGTGTCTAAGAACCAGGCCTGCTGGGAGATATGATGGCAGCCCAAATTAAGTCACAAGAGACTCCAGGGAGAGCAGACCTGGCTGTGCTTGCTCCATTAAAAGGGCAGGAAGAATAGCCAGGAAAGGACCACTGCGGAGGACTAGGCTAAGTGACTCTCCAGCATTCCTAAGAAGAGAGCCTGGGAAACGGACATGAGGAGAGCAAAAGTCTGCTGGAGGAAAGCCTGCACTCAGGGTCTGAGCCAACCAGACTTCCAAAAGGGGAGAGCTATTGAGAAAACACTTGCAGGATGAAGTCTAAGTTGTTTAACCTGGGGAAGCAGGGGAAACCAAGTCACAGCCCAGTGACACACTGGGTAGAACTCTGGTGGAGGTCTGATGGACTACCAGAAAATAAAGGGAACAGTTAAGGAGAATAAGGATATTGCAGAGGAGTTAAATTATTTCTTCACATCACTTTTTGGCACAAAAGAGGATGTTGTAACGAGATCTACCGTAGTCTTCTCAAGTAATCAAGATGTATTTGAGTGTTAAAGAGAGGATGTTGGAATAAACAGACAAATTAAAGATCAACCAGGACTAGATTGTATAAAGCCAAAGAATTTAGGAATGAAGTGAGCTCCGCCAAAATAAATAAATAAATAAATAAATACCATCACTCATTGAAATTGGCTACCTGAGCATAACAAACATTACACCTATTCTTAATGTCCCTTAGCACAGAAAAAACTTAACACCAGGTTGCCCCAAGGATCCACAGGATGTGGCTTAGTCTATTCATTAATGACTTTCAAAAGAGGATGAACAGTCAAGAACCTACATTTTGCAGATGACACAACATTATTCAGGCTAGTTAAACCTAAGGAAGACGGAGGAACTTCAGACAGACCTGACAAAGCTAAACAAGCAGGCAGCACAACGGCAGATGAAATTCGGTGTTAAGTAATGCAAATGTAGAGTAATAATTTAATCCACTCATCATGGGTTTTAAATTAACTATATTCACTTGGGAAAAAGACCTGTTAAGGGCTAACAGCTTACTGGGAACCTCTTCCCAGGGCACAGCAGCAGTTGAACAATTAAAATGTTAGCACATATGAAGAATGATATATTGCTATCAGTTATGTTACAAGAGCACTCCAAATATGCTAAAGTCTGCCCTAAAGATACAGACTCTGCCCGAAAGAGTTTACAATTAAAAGGGACAAAAAACAGGGAGTGGGGAAAGGAATCTAATATATAAGTTGAGCGATGGCTGGCATGTTTTGTTAGCTCAATGCATGCGTGTGTGTGTATTTAAAGAAAATATTGATCTCAACTCATTTTATGTAGGGATAGTGGTAGAAATGGGTCTTACTTGAATGAGAACAATGGGTTTAGTGAGTCAGCTCAGGAATGATATTTCATACACAGGAGGCAAGCATAGGAAAAGGGATAGAAGCATAATGGCATTGTTGGCACAGAGTACATCTGTACAATTTATGAATTCTTTGAGATTATGAACTCTGTGTGTGTGTTCACCAAGATGCAAACTCCATTTTGAAAGTGAGGCAAGCTGCTTTCTCTTTTGCCTTTTTACCACCATATCATACTGAAATTCCAACATAGACTAATAGAGGGCTGACTATAGAGGGTTGTTAACTCTGGATATTCCTCTATTCAAATACAACCATCCTAGAAAATAGACTGGCTCCCACCTAGGAGAACTGGTTTGTCGGGAAAAAGGTCACCTGGCAGGCGTCTAGGATCACCTGAGAAGGCTGATCTGGGAGTCACCTGACAAAGGGACTGGAAGGTTATAAAAAGGACAAGAGCTGATCTCTTTGGGGTCTTTGGCCATTTTCACCAAATCAAGCAGAGAAAAGCTGCTGCAGCAACCTGATGTGATGAAGCGGAGGAAACCCTGCGTACTTGAACTCACAAGGTCCCCCAGGGATCATTCAGGATGTATTTTTTCTATGTGATCAGTACTCTCTGTGCCAGGGCCGTCCCTAGCTATTCTGGGGCCCTATGCAGCCCCCACTCATGGGGGCATGGGGGGCCCCAGGCCTCTGTGGGGGTTGGGAGGCTGGCTTGGGAGTTGGCTAGGCTATTGCACTTCCTGCCACCAGTGAGTGCAGGCCCAGCCATGATGCACTCCTCAAGGGAGTGGGGGCGGGGAAGAGGAGAAGCAGGAGCGGGAAGAAGCGGGGCTGGGTCAGGGAAGGGGCAGGGCGGGCAGAGGAGGGGTGGGGCAAAGCAGGGGCTTTTGGGAAGGGGTGGAGTGGGGGCAGGACTGGGGCGGAGCAGGGGTGGGAAGAGACAGAGCAGGGGCTGGTGCCCTGCGCAGCTGCGTACCTTGTGTATGGGTAAAGACGGCCCTGCTCTGTGTTTTATCTGTTCAGAAAAGAGCAATTGTGGCTTAGACTCTCATGCAAAGTCTGTCTCTCTGTGTTAAGCATTACACCTACCACATGTCCCTTTGAGGATGCAAACTAGAAAGCTCAAACCTTCCTGTGGCGTTTTGGGGGAGGATGTGTTTAAGCTATCAGGGCTATGGATGGAGCCTGAGGGCTCAGCTCTGGTTCTAGTGGCTGGGCAGGGAACCATGTAATCACAGCTCTCAGGTGGGGATACTAAATGCAGAATCTGCACGCTGAGAGGGAGCTCAGTGATTCCTATAGAGCAGCAGTGCCTGGACTCTGTTCAGACTCCAGTAGCTTAAAACACACATGGTGTCAGTGGCTGCATCCCCTTATACCAGTCTGGGGAGTGACAAAGAGGGAGGTGCTTCACTAGAGTTGTGACACACCCTGACCTGGAATTTGGTTTTCAAAGATGAGACAGAGGAAAGGGGTCGTGAGATGGACAATGAAAATTATTGGAGGTATGGAGATTGAAAAGAGTAAGAGGAAATAATGAGGTGTGATGATAGAGGTACCAGGAGATCAGTCCAGCACTCCTCTTCTACCTTAACATAATTCAAGACTGCAAGGAAATAAAATAACACCGATGTGATTTTTTTAACATGAAATACATAAGTAGCGGAACTCATTGCAACAAGATATCATTCAAGAGTTTAGTAGGATTAGAAATCTGTATATGATATGCACATCTATAAATTAGAATTTATAAAACAAAATAAAAACAAGAGGTACAAATTATAATGTTTAAGGGCATAAGAAAGTCACAAATGTCAGGTGGTGAGGAAGAAACATACTCTATGGGTAGGTTATTTTGTTATTGTCCATTATTATTAAATATTTATATTACAATAGTACCTTGAGACCATGATCAAGATTGTACTCCATTGTGTTGTGACGTTACAATATATGGAATTCTTTGAAACATCTTGGTACTGGCCACTGGTTTGACTAGATGGACCATGTGCCCGCCAGGTATGGCAATCCCTGTGTGATCAAGGATCCCTGACCCATCTCATAAGGCTTTCTACTTATGTGCAGAGGTGCTGGAACAATCTGTATAGTGGGAGTGCTGAGAGCCATTGAACCAAACTGTAACCCTGTATATGATGGAAACCACTTCAACCCCAGGGATGCTACAAGACTCCCAGCACCGCTAGTTCCAGCACCTATGCTTACGAGTATCAGCACTCTGGCCTGCAGCTTGCCCAAAGCACAGGAAAAGCCTAAAAACCCCAAATGAGACACTAGACTGGAGGCTCAGAGGTGACAAACCCACAACAACAACAACAAAGTGGATCCAAAAATATTAGACCCCTCCACTAAAACTCTTCATTTAAAAAACAGCAGAGAATATTCCTAATAGGAACCTAAATTGTCCAAGATCACCACTCTGATGCTTTTCATATTATGAAGACACACATTAGTTCACATTTATGGCAATAGGAAAAGGATTATAATGATTATTGTTAATGTTTTAGAGGGTTACTTGGGGGATTAAATTAAATGTACCACCTAAGTTGGAAGCTTTTGCATTCAGGGTAACAAAAATTGTCTGCTTTGCTTGACTGATGAAGATTAGCTGACATCTTGCATTAAAGAAGTTTGTCTTATATGGGCTGAAGTGACAAGACAATAACTAAGTGCTAATTGTGCATAACCAACACTAAAGATATGCAGCCCCATTATGGCATGTAATAAATGAAGCGAACAACAGAAATATATTAGGCACTTTAATAATGATACTAGAACAGTGGTTTGCAGCAGCAGGGATGTGAAAGGTTTTAGAATCTGAATTTAGGAGTGCGTGTGTCTTACTTCAGTGGGTTCTACTGGTAGGGTAGACATTATTTCGAATACAGACTTTTAGTTCTGTAGCAAGGCAAAATTGATACAGGATCTGTAAATAGCATTACAACCTATAATTACTTTGCATTATTATATCATTTAAGCTGCAGTTATTATTTGTCTGATATTTTAATTTTCTAAGCAACATGATGAAAAAGGTCAATTTAGCTTTTTTAGAGTGTAATTGTACCGTGCTATACTTATTAGCAGTTGTACATTTTATGTTGCTCTGGGGAAGCTTGATTTTTAAATTACTACAATGCTATAGAATAATACACTGCAGTACAGGGTAAGTTAGCATGGTTTATTTAGGGCTAGATTTACATTTTGGTGACTAGTACATTAGAATATTATTGTAGTAATTTTTAGTTTCTATCTAAGAAAGTTGTATGCTGAGTATTTCTTCATATGCAAATGTAAAAGAAATGTAAACTGTAAAATGTGTTACTAACTGTGGGATTATATAATAATTGAGGCAGTGTAACACGTACATAAAATAGCACATGTGAATCAGTGCTTTAATTTCCAGTGGTGATATCCTGGCCCCATGGAAGTCAATGGCAAAATCCCTATTGACTTCCGTGGGGCCAAGATTCCACCCCAATGACATACATTGAGATTTTCAAAGCATACTATAGGATTTAGCTGCCCACTCTGAATGAAATGACTAGGAACTGTGTGACCAAATATCCTAATTGACTTTGAAAATCTCAACCATTGTGATTTTGCAGTTTTAGACCCTGATCCTGCAACATGTTCCACCTGGATGAATGTCAGTGGGGCTCTATGTAGCTGCAGGCACATGCTCGCACAGAACAAGTTTTGCAGGATTGGAGCCTTGGAATGTTTGTAATATCACAAGAAAATGGCACGATTCCAATGCTGATTTACAAAGAACAATAGAATGCAATGTCCTGTAAATTCAAACGATAAGAGTTCTGTCAACAGAAAGAAATAGTGTGTATTTTTAAAAGAAATTAAACTGACAAAGCTGAGGAATTTAAATAAAATTAACATAATACTGATAAATGGTACTGCTTTGCACTTTTCTACTGCAGAAGATCTTGGACCACTTTATAAATATTAATTAATTAAGCTTGACAGGCACCCTTGTGAGTGAGCAGAACTATCATTCTTGAGGGAATGAGGGAACAAAGGCTCAAAAAGTTTAAGTGACTTGCCCAAGGTCACACAGGTTGGCAATACTGGAAAAAGAATCCGAGTGTGACTCCCAGCCTTGTGTTTCAACCACTAGCAAATGCTTTCTCTCGATTAAACAAAAATATATACATCAGAGCTCAGTTAGTGTTAGCCTACGGAATTAAACCAAGAAGTCCTCTTACCTCTGATTACAAAGTTGACATGCAAAACAGTCCAGGTGGTAAACATTTTCCTTGGCTCTCATGACCATCTCAAAAGCAGGTATGAGCTTACTACAAGCAGCACAGTTTCCTGTAACACCAAATAACCTGAGGACACACAAAAGAAAGATATTCAAGGATACAATTAACTGGTAGGAGAAAAAATTATACCTCCATTTATGTTCTTTGGCTTTATAAAAATATGTAATTGTCATTCAACTTCCCAGTGTACTATTCTTGAGAAAGACTGGTTATTTAGCAGAACAAGCGCACTCATGAAACAATCCCATTTGAAGCCACTTGCCGATAAAGTGGGATAGCATTGGGAAGCTCTATAAACCAGTGCCACAATAATACTGTGCCTTGCGAAGTAATTTTTATGCTGTTTTTATACATAAATATTCTTCTTTGGTACATACTCCACTGACCTTTCTTAATGAAAGAAACATCTTGTTCAAGCAATGAGGAAATGACAAATACATTAGGAAAGTTACATAACCACATGCAAGCAGAGGTCAACCAGTTTGAAATATGGTAAGAATCTTTCTACTTGGATTGTATTGTAAATATGAGCGCCACATAACCTTGGCCTCAGTGCTATTTATTATTAAAACACACTTTAGCTAGAAAAGAAATAACACTTAAGAAAGCCAATATTCTCCACATTTCTTACATCTAGTGCTAAAAGCTTTACCATTATTATTAAAAGAACATTTTATGATCAAGTCATTTAAATCGTCAGAAAGCATTAGCGGTTCATACACCTTACAACCCTTTACCATAGTTATAGCTATGATTATGTTATTCAGGTAGCACATTAA